>NC_133475.1:8215734-8282939 GCF_025370935.1 Choristoneura fumiferana | reverse complement strand
TGGGTATTCTAATACCTACGTAAACTGTATGTAAAACAGCCCATTCATACTACATACAGTCGTTGTTACCTAATTCAATTTAATTTATTTCATTCAGATAAAAATCCATATTGGGTTAGTAACAATGATCTATGAGCTATAGTGTTAGTATGGTACGAGTACATTCAAAGTACAGAAGTAAAGCAAAAAAAAATAACGGACATCTTGGCTATAGGTAGGTATGGGTATGGAGTATGTCCGTGGACACGCGCAGGATGCATGTTTGCCTACAGTATGAATTTCAATACTTGTTGTGATGGTACGGCATTTTTTTTAAACTGGCTAATGCTGGCCATACACCATCATTCCTATCATCCAATGGCATCATGCTGCCGATGGGACAATAGGAAGGATGATGTATGGCCAGCATGAGTTTGTGTTAAATCGCGCGCAGTGCAGGGTTCAGTACTAAAATTCTGCAATCCTACTTAACGCGAAAGTTTGTATGAATGGATGTTTGTTTGGATGTATGTTCGTTACTCTTTCACGCAAAAACTACTGAATGGATTTCCATGAAATTTGGCGTACAGGGAATATATACCCTGGATTAACATATAGGCTACTTTTTATCCCGATATTCCCGCGGGATAGGGATAAAATCTTGAAATTTCAACCGCGGGCTTAGAGTGTTGAAATTTTGGACAGTTGTTCTTAACACTCAATGAAGATAACGATATAAACTTATTACCCAGGGAATTTTCTAAAATCCCAGAATTTCAATTGTAACTACCAGATCGAATAGTTTACGCGTGCAAAACCGTGGGTAAACTAGTGTTTAATAATAAGGGCGTAGTGCATATTACGACGTGACCCGTATGACGTCTGGACTCTTAACCTCTTGAGACCCCATGTCAAATTTAAACTCATCCCCTATATATTATAAATGCGAAAATTTGTAAGTCTGTTTGTTTGTTGGTTTGCTTGTTTGTTTGTTACTCCATCATGTCAAAACCGCTGAACCGATTTAGATGAAATTCGTTACACAGATAGTTTGAGTTACGGGAAAGGACATAGGATAGTTATCCCGGGACATGAAAGTTCTCGCGGGATAGCGTTAAACGAATTCTACGCGGGCGGAGTAGCGGGTAACAGGCTAGTAACCTATAAATCACTTCTTAATCTTCTATTTTTTAACATAAAAACATTATGTTAAAAAATAGTCTAACACCGTAGCTTCACTATATGAAAATTATGAAACATTATTATCCTGTTGGTTATTTTTGTACCTACCTGTATTTTGCGTGTGAATAGAGATACATAATAATATCTATTTTATTCAATTTCCATTTTTTTTATTTTAATACACAAACAAACAGACTCACTTTTCGCATTTACAATATTAGTGGGATAGTGGGATGATTAATGGTTCGGTGGGAACATAACCCGGCCCAAACCCGTACACATTAAAATGTAAAGAGAGCTGGAACCAACTAAAATATATCAAATTATACGGCAAGCAAAACATCCTGCGGGCCCCTAAAACCGTATATTTACCGTGTTTTATGAGTGATGACATAATTGGTCATAGGGTGCGAGGCGTTGATAAAAGCTTCACGGTGTACCTAGCTATTATGGCGTTCAGGATAAATATTGCCAATTTACCATAACACGGTACCTATCGTGCTCTAAGTAATAATATGTGCAAATTCCATGCAAAGTGTACCCGTAGTGTAGTTTCATGAAATGTGATTAGTTTTTTTTTAAAACATGGCCCTTGTTAAAACTGAAAAAAAAACGCAATTCGTAATACTTCGGACGGCGTGAGAGGTCGACACTTCATTAAATACTTCCTATGAAAGAAGTAGAACTTTATTGCCTGATTTTGACTTTTTATTGTACGGCGTAGTCAATGTTCAAGTCCAACTCGCACTTGACCAAATTATCATCATCATCCCAGCCTATCCGAAGCCGTGGTGGCCTAGTGGTTTGACCTATCGCCTCTCAAGCAGAGGGTCGTGGGTTCGAATCCCGGCTCGCACCTCTGAGTTTTTCGAAATTCATGTGCGGAATTACATTTGAAATTTACCACGAGCTTTGCGGTGAAGGAAAACATCGTGAGGAAACCTGCACAAACCTGCAAAGCGATTCAATGGTGCGTGCGAAGTTCCCAATCCGCACTGGGCCCGCGTGGGAACCATGGCCCAAGCCCTCTTGCTCTGAGAGGAGGCAAAATTATCATCATATTGATGTAAATAATATATAATTTTAAATGTTTAGATATTTGCTACGATATGTATCATATGATCATCAAGAGATATTTTAACCTCTGCCAGTAAGGGTACGCTGTTACGGAGGACAGATATACAAAGACTAGTCACATAGTAGTAGTATCTTTAGTAGTATCTTTTTATTTTCCATTATTTCCTTGTCCTAATATCGTTGCCTATAAAGATATGCGGCATTTGTTCTGAAACGGAAAGCGCGCATTGCGCTCTCGCTAAATTATTTTTATACACTTTCACCCTCCCCAAGGCAAAAATAACTTCACATAAGCATACGCCATTAACTGAAAATTAGTGTCATCAAAGAGCTTACACTTGCTCAAAACTATTTCACGCTCAGTTCAAAACTTTGCTCCAACTTTAGTTATTTAACAAGCAATTATTCCTCAAAGTTGTCTACGTGAGTAAAATTTGTGGGCTCTGTCACTGTTGGTGACCAAATTTTGGCTGTCATTGGCCAAGCTGCTGGGTTCCGTGATAAGTGGATTACTCAGAGTTGGACGTTGACACGCCTTACGGACTTAAGCGGGGTTTTCCAGTTACGAGTAAAACCATCCGGGTTGCAATACACTGCGGGCCTTAAATAATCCAACACGTTATAACTTGTCTGGTAGCCTCGCAAGCTACTTGAATGATTTTACCCTCATTGTGAAAGCCGATCTTTATTCTGTGGAATGCGGGTTAAGTTCAGACAGTCGGCAATATGATTTAAATTTTAACTCATGGGTGGTATTTGCTTGTTGTACACTTTTAGCTGGTCAAATGAACGGACACTTTTTTATTTTAGTGTATAAAATTTTTCATCATATTCATGGTTATCATCATATCAGCCATAGGACGCCAACTGTTGGACCAGGGTTGCTAACCTTACAAAAAATCCCCCGTAACTATATTTATATGCAGCTAAAAATCTCGTATTTTGGCTTTCAAACATCGTAAATTTATTATTATGCATCTAAAACGTGCTAAAACCAAAATAAAGGCTTGTTAAACTATTGAATTTAGGACTTTTTACTCATTGAAATAAACTATTGCAAGTTTCCTACTAAATAAAACTTTTCTTAAGACTCAAATTCAAGTAAAATCACAAAAAAAAACTAAATTTGTCAATATTATTACGCAGGTGGTAGGACCTTTTGCAAGGTCCGCCCGGATTGCTACCACCATCTTGCTCGCTAATCCTGCCGTGAAACAGCAGTGCTTGCACTGTTGTGTTTCGGCGTGGAGAGTAAGACAGCCGGTGAAATTACTAGCACTTGAGGTATCCCATCTTAGGCCTCTAGGTTGGCAACGCATCTGCAATCCCCCAGGTGTCTATGGGCGGTGATGATCTCTTATCATCAGGAGACCCACATGCTCGTTTGCCAACCAGTTGAATAAAAAAAAAAGAAAAGAAACTGAAATAATGGTGGTGCTCTCCTGTTGCTTTGATTGGATAGATCCACCGTAAACCCGCGCTTTACCAGGCCATCCGTCCATATCGTGGACGTCTTATACCTACGCCGCGCTTGCCGATCCGTAGTCTCAATTCTAGAAGTTTTCGGCACTAACGGCAATCTTTTCTCCGTGCCTGTCCATATAATTTTAAAAAATAGTAAAAAAGTTATGCATTAGCCTAGTTTCGAACCCACGTGTCTTGGATTATGGTCCCGAGCCAAGTAGTTTGTAATAATATACTATTCTGATAATGTACTACTAATCCACTTGAATAAATTGAGTGCGTGTACCCTATGCCTACGCTAGTAGTCGCGTGTGTTGCCAATTTACCATAATATATAACAAATTATAAACCAATTAATATTAGAAGATAAAAAATGAACAAACGTCTCCGAGTGCACGTTAGACAATTAGTCTTACACTCGTAAAGTACGTACTCGTATGTTTCACCCAACCGAGTTATAATAATGTTAATAAGAAATTCACGTTGAACCGTCATTTTTTTGGAACAGTGCTTGTGTCTTAATCTACCGAAATCAGAATTTAAATTGGCAAAGTTTTATTGTCTTTTGTGAAGTAACTTACGTTTAAGTGACTGACAAAGTTGTTACTGGGTGAGGGATAGCGGATGCATAAATGAATAACTCACAGAGGCCAGGCTTCGTCTAACCGCACTACGGTAGTTGGATTTGATACTACGTTTTCTTAATCTAATATTTTGCAGTCTGGTTCCTAAATAGAAAAATGGTCTGAGCAATCGTAAAATGTTTTTGAACGCCCTATCAAACCATAGAAAGATATCCAATTTATTATGGATTTAGACAAAAAAAAATTTTCAATTTATGTGTAGAGGAGGTAGCCTATAATTTGTTTTATTTAAACTATTCATTTTACCAATTTGTTAGCGTAGACTATCTTAAGATAGTATACTCGTAAGCTCTTGAAAAATTAGAGGTTAACAGTCTCTACTCAGCCGCGGACAGATGGCGGACCGTTGGTTGGACGGACATGGCGAAACTATAGGTCTTCTATAAAGTAGGACTACGGAACCCACCCACGATTGACACACTTTGTCTTTGTGTTTTTTGTTTTGTTTGTTGTTGTTTGAGTAGTTAGTACGCTTTGACTCTGTGATTTTCTTTAGTGTGATGCATAAATATATTTTGATAAAGAAATGAGTCACGAAATTTAGAACATCACTGTTTTGTGGCTGAAGAAAGTACACGTCGAGTAATGAAACGAGTTAGCAACCTATCCATATTTTAGGCATTGTTCCCATTTATATAAATCTTAAAATGAATACTCCGGTCAATTTACGTAAATTCCGACAAAGCTGAATTTTGGTGGAGCTCTTGGTACACCATTAGGAATAAAGTGTTAAAAGTCCCCATTGATCCCCATGTGTGTAAAACAAGTTTTTCAGAATCAAAGATCCAAATTTTAAGTTTTTTTATTAGCCAACGCGAAATTATAGATCTTTAAATTATATACGAAAATGGTTCTAATGGTTGGTTACCATTCCTGAGATATCGTGATTCTAAAAGTTGAAGGAGTCACATTCTACATGATACTCGTAGCACATTTATGCCACGTATAACTGGGTGACTGGTAATTCAACCTATTCCTTGAAAGGGGTTATTCTAGAGCTAATTTTCAATGTTTCGGCCTAGTAAACCAAGGATCGAAATTGCGTAGTTTTCGATTTATTTGAGTTTTAAGTTTTTTTCGAAAAACACCACCATCTCAGGAATGATGATTCTTTGAAAAAAAATATATATTAAGACCATTTTTGTAGATAATTTAAGATCTATAATTTTTACCTAGGCTAATATTTGATAAAACTTACCGTTTTGGAAAAGAAAACGAACTGTTGACCTTTGACCCCGAATAACTTTTAGCACACATGGGATCAACGGGGACTTTTGACACTTTATTCTTAATGGTGTACCCAAGGTCTCCACCAAAAAATTCGTCGGAATTTATGTAATTTGACTAAGAATTTGACCACTACTTTTATGACTAAATTGTCCGGATTAGAAAGTTTATTGCCCCAAACATATTCATAAACACAGCCTTTCTTGCCTGACTAGTATTCTTTGTTGACTGCACTTTTTTCATCATCATCACCCGGAAGATGTCCACTGTCAAACAAAGGCCTCCCCTTTAGAACGCCACAATGAACGATAGACAAGAACAGACAGAAAGACAGACAGACATAAGGGTAGAATAGAAAGTATGTGAAGAATGTTTGGGTATTTGGATGTTTGTTACTCAATCATGTACCTAATAACAGACGGATTTGGATGAAATTTAGCACACAAATAGATTATAACTTAAATTACAAATGCGAAAGTAACTCTGCATATTTTTCTGCCTATCTTTCTGTCTGTTACGCTTGAACTACTAAACTAAACCGCCATGGTTTTCTTCTAAAGTTCGAAGGTAAGAATTTCGGACAAGAATAGTTTCTTTTTTTATAATTTTCTTACATACGAGTATAGACAAACAGACCGCAAATTCTTTCACTGCCAGGTTTTAGTTCTAACATATATTTTTTTTTATTTACTGCTTTATTTCTTTGGGATATTGTCAATAAATTGTGAACGAGTAATACACTTTCGCATTTATGATAATAACTAAGTATAGTACGACAGTAGGAATAATAAATGGATAATATTTTGTGCCTTAAAACGAGCAATTCTTGTATATTTATATACTGTATGTATGTATATATGTAAAATCTTTATTGTACAAATAAGTAAACAAACACAATTGAAAAACATTGAAGTATATGTACAAAGGCAACTTATCCCTTTATGGGAGATCCCTTAAAGAGATAAGTTCGCCGTTGACTGGGAGAGATCTGTATACCAGTCCACCTTTGAGTGGATGAGAGGAGAAATTAGTGTATATTTCGGGGATCTCGGAAAATTTTCCAACGGTTTCGATGAAATTTGGCATGTAGAAGTTTTCGGGGATGAAAAATCGATCTAGTTTGGTGTTATTTCTGGGAAAACGTGAGTTTTAGCCGGTCGAAAAGCATTAAAACATATAAATATTACACAATCATTTCTGAACTGAGAGTTTGTTTACTGTGAATTGATCGCGCACATGCGTAAACTTTATCAATTCAAAACATGACCCCACATTTTGACCTCCAGTCATGACTAAAGTAGCATAAAACAATTACGCAATTACGCAATCCATGTGAAACCAAATAAACATGGTGAGAACCATGTTCTTAAGAAAAGTAATTATAATCTATCTACCCGTGTGGTGTCGGCTTAGAATAACACCTCTCCATTTCTTCCGTGGATGCCGTAAGAGGCGAATAAGTATACCGTATATAGGCGAGAGGCTAGCAACCTGTCACTATTGTACCGTTTTTGTCAAACTTAAAACCTAAAAATGTGTGTTTGTGTGTGTGTGTGTGTGTGTGTGTGTGTGTGTGTGTGTTGTGTGTGTGTGTGTGTGTGTGTGTGTGTGTGTCAGTGTGTGTGTGTGTGTGTGTGTGTGTGTGTGTGTGTGTGTGTCAGTGTGTGTGTCTGTGTGTGTGTGCGCGTGTCTGTGTGTGTGTGTGTGTGTGTGTGTGTGTGTGTGTGTGCGTGCGTGCTTGCGTGCCTGCTTTTTTTGCTATCTACAATTGCAATTGTCGTCCGACAATTATGTGTAGTTCCTACCAAGTTGAAGTCTTGGTGGCCTAGTGGTTTGACTTATGGCTTCTCAAGTGAAGGATTGTCAGTTCAAACCCTTCCTCCCACCTCTTGAGTTTTTCAAAATGCATTGATTTCGATGTTATATGATTTTCCAATCGACAAAAAAAAAGATTTTTAAGTTGAAACTCATATTTTTATTGACTTATTCACACCGTTAAAAAACAATCTGTTTTTGATCGCTCGAAATAAATGTCGCATATAATTTAGTTTCAATTTGCATGCGTCAAAACGTTCACACCTCACTCCTTAATCTGATTTATGTCCCCATACTTTATTGAACGTTGCTGAAATTTGGTGAATGATTTAAGTTGAGCTAAATTAGTAAGTACATAAAATTTATGTCGAAGGTAATCATCGTGAGGAAACTTGTTAGAATCTGCGAAGTAATTCAATGGCTTCGCTTCTTTGCGATGAGACCGTGATATCAGAAAAGGTCCGGCGATTTAAACTTCCCGATCAGCATAGGGACTGCGTGGGAACTAGATACCTGTATTCAGAGAGGAGTTCGGTGCCCTGGCGTGGGATGCTTTTCATAATTATATTGTATGTGGGACGGAGAGAGAATTTTAAATTATTATATTTAATATTTTTAACCTTTGACGTAGAGAATTTAAAAGTTTAACATGTAAAGTGTAACTGTTTATGTGTGTGTTACATGACAGAACGACTAAAAGCAGTAGAAAAAGCGGATAAAAAATCAACAAAAATTAGGTATAGGCAGGTTTTTACATACGAAATCAGTGTCATGTTCAAAAACTTCCTGTTAGAAAATAAATGTATTTTCTTTCTTTCCCTTTTCTACTATTTTATGCCGTAAAAAGTTTAACAATTAAAAAAAATCTAAATGAAAAACCTTTTTCCTGCCTGCCTTTTTGTTAGAGTAACCCCCTGTTTCATCTTCCATTGATTAAATTTATTTAACGGATAATTGTGATGCTGTCTCTGTTTGTTTTGTTCGAATAGAAGGAGACGGCATCACATTTATCCGACAAAAAAAATCAATGCTTGATGAAACAGCCCCTAAATGTCAAAATTATAGTTAAATATAAACGAATGTTAAGTCAAGCTAAACAGTTAAAGAATGTACGTAAGTCTTTATAGTCTCTTTAAATTCTATTATAGAATAGAATATTCTTACGTACTGCTATTCCAATAAAATAAGCGCACTTACTCGATTGAAAGTGTTCAATGAACCTTGTATCGACCGGGGGGTAAGAGCCAGCAGATGCAAATGCATGTCTGAAGAAACCCTTTTCATGTGTGGTTATTCGAAGAAAAATCAAATGGAATATAAAGTGAAATTACATTTTCACGAAGTAAGAGGCACACAGCAATATAATTCAATATTTTTATTTACTCGTTATTTAAATAAGTAACGATAACGTACCTAAACGTATGTGCGTCTGTGTGTCGTGTGTAGACTGATGAATTGTATTAGATAATTTAAAACAGTTCATGAATTTGTAAGAAACTCAAAATTTTGGTCGACAACCCGTAGGTTTTTAGGCACTGAACTATTATAGAAGAATAGTAAATTAATCTAAATGTTCCCCCGTGTGGTGTCGGGTTAGAATTACACGTCTCCATTTCTTTCGTGGATGTCGTAAGAGTAGGCGACACGCTAGCAACCTGTCACTATTGTACCGTTTTTGTCAAACTTACAACCTAAAATTGCTAAAAGTGGCTCCGAAGCGGTAACGTTTCGTGTGCTCTGCCTACCCCATAATACAGGCGTGATGTTTGTGTGTGTGTGTGTGTGTGTGTGTGTGTGTGTGTGTGTGTGTGTGTGTGTGTGTGTGTGTGTGTGTGTGTGTGTGTTTTGTGTGTGTGTGTGTGTGTGTGTGTGAGTAATGTTAAGGCCAGTTTAGACTTGCAATAGTTCAAGTCGCTTTACATTACGGCGCTCGATTGGCAACTTAAAAGTCATCTGCTTTATGGCCTCGCGATGTACGAGTATAATGTAGGCTTGCATAAACTTTCTTGTAGATCTAAACTGCGCTTTATGATAACTAGAAACATGACAATTCTATAACGACGACGCAATCAGTTATCGCTCAAGAAAATGCGTTTTTGCAGCTATTGTGATTCATAAAGGTTTAAATTTGATTGGTGATTGCTCTAATTTGCTAAAATATATTAAAACATAAAACATCAATATATTTACATAATGTAAGGCTAATTGTCATTTCTGGTTAATTTTTTTATTTCAATTTGAGTGGGTTCTCTCATAGAAAGCTCAAATTACCCGTAACCTACCAACATTATTAAGAAACTCTCACCTTATGTGAATGAAAATAGTCAATTTCCGTGAGAGGATAAATCGCTGTGATGCCGAGATAAGTTGAGGCAGGCACTTATTCTGAATGAAAGCAATTCCGAAGCGCGTGCGAAGGCAAATTGTTTAGAATTATAACACCTCGAGAGGTTCGCGTGGAAAACGATGAAAATTCGAGGGCATTTTACGCAGATAACCTCTTAATTAGGCTTCCGCAGAATAAATATTCGGCCCACGTCGGCCCTTGTTATGGGCGTCGGTGTTATTTACACTTTTTGTTGAGTTAAGGAACAATGCTCGCGCTCGGACGGAAGGCGGAATTTATAAAGTACACACGTTAAAACTTTTTAATATGAAAAATATTGATTTATTGTCTAACTGATTAGTGTCAGTTTGAATTAAGCGAAGTTTAGTGGAAATTCCAAAAAAGATTAGAGTAGCTGAAAAGTATTCCTAAGTAGGTATGTATATGGAACTTTTACAGGTTTTTTGGGGTATATTACTTTGACTTTCCTTAGATCCTAACTTGGACCAAGGAACCTAACGTGCTAACAAGGAGAAGCGAGAGGGTTTAAACCACAAATTCTGACTTTTAACAGTTTTAAACTAAGAGCATTTCATGTGCCGCATTGTATGGCATTAGAGCATGGCATACGATACCCCACACTATATATAGGTTTCAGATAAAAATCAAATTCATCAAAATTCATACTTTACGTAAAAACTATACTAAAATATACTATTTTGTCGTAGCGTGGCGGATGGACAGACATGGTGAAACTGTAAGGGTTTTTGTAGAAGTACGGAACTTTAAAAAGTGCCATAGATGCCACTTTTCACTCATCTCTAAGCAGACGTTTAATAATATATAGTTAAGGGCACAATGGCATCTTGTGAGGTTTTGGTAATAGTCGAGTCTGTGTCACATTATGTTGATTTATAATCATGAAAGTAGACGGTAGGTTTATGCATGCAAACATATGAGTGTCGCACAGACGTAATTGTTTTGCACAGATGTTATAGGTAGTGCCACGAGTACACACACCTACATGAAGTACTGATTGCATAAAAGGATAATAAATAAATGGTTTGAATGAGCAAATGTTAAAATCCCGCTGTCATTACATGAATGTTCTTGTGTACGTGACCTCAACTCTGCAGGGCTACTACGAAACTCGAAGTTCGTATCACCGTCCCTTTCACTCGCGTATTAAATGACATAAGCGTAAGCGGGACGGCAACATACGAAGTTCGAGTTTTGCACTTCGTGGTATAGGCCTGCCGGGCTACTACGAAACTCGAAACTCGAAGTTCGTATTGTACCGTCCCTCTCGCTCTCGTATAAGTGTCAGAGGGACCGCACGACACGAACTTCGAGTTTCGTAGTATTCCTGATGGTCTGGTGGCACTACCTATAGAGTAGCGGGGTAAATGGTTCAGTTTATCCCTTACATGTAAAAACTTCCAGTTATTTATTCAACAGACAGACGCCTGTATTTTTCTGACACAAAATTCTACAATGAAAATTAATTGCTTCACTTTTGTTAGCAAACGCCGGAAATTTTGCAGCTAGCAACACCGAGCTACGGACGACACATGTGTTGCCATCCGCGAATAATTTATGCTGCGGGGATTATTGCATGCAATGATAAGCAGGCGATAAATTAACGTTTTCGTGCGTTCCTCGCACAATGTAAACGTTTATTGGGCGAAAACTTCCACCGCCCACGGCGAAATTGTATTTGTTTTGTATATTATATATTATATATTTGCATATTACACGTGAATATTGGTTAACTGTAAGTTTACTTTGTCTACGCACAAATGAAACTACCTATTTACTATAGTGCGACAAGGATATTAATAAACGTGGGTGCCACGGTCAAAACAAAGCTATACATTTACGTGTTAGTTCAGTTTGTTGGCAACTTCAATATTGAAAATAATTAACGCACTGTATGCAATTTGGATTGGGTTTGATGACGACTTCACTCGCTACGTGTCAATTTTAGTGTTGCCAGCTGTGTAAATTTTCTGATATAAAAATAAAATAAGTTTGTTTTTAAATTTAGAAGTATTTTAAAGAAACAGCCAAGTACTTGTTGCAGGTCCCACTGAAAAGCAGCATTGCAGTCGCAACATTATGCTGAGTGGGGCAAAATACAGGGCAAAATCATCATCACTATTCGATGTTCATTTATTCTTTCCTTTTAATGCATTTTCCATTGTATTGAATATGTCTAAGTAAAGGTTTCTCTCTCTGTAATTACTCTTACGACTATTTCAATTATAATTTTCAAAGTAAATTCAGATCCATAGACAACCGAACCCCGCTAGTTCGTCACCAACGAAAGGGTTCGCTCAAAGGTCAGAATTATGTTACGTCCATTAGTGGCGGACAGGAGCCTAAACCAATCCGATTCGCTTTCAAACGCTGTCTGCCATAACTGAGTTAGCAAACGTTTTATTGGGAATTGAAACCTTTGTCTCACAGTAATAAAAATAAATGTCGTGTGTATTTTCTTCCTAAAACTATTTAGCTACTTTTTGCCTTTGTCTATCTCTCTCTCTCTCTATTATTTTTTGTGTTCTTCTAACCCTAACTTAAGTAAGTTTCTGTTAAAATTTCAAACTGTTTTGCTGACTTTACTTTTTTGAAGCTTTTATTTATTAGTTTCACCTGTCCCGTTGCCTGTCTGTCTGTAATCAAATCCTGCAAGTTAAATTGGACTAACCTTTCAGTAATCGAGCTGACTTGAAATTTGGCACTCTTATGTAAATTGCGTGATAATACAATAATCTGATAGTGACATCCTGGTAGTCCGGCCAGAATCGTCTCCTCAGGACGGAACTCAGCAACGGTAATAGCATCGACTCCAAATTTGTTATACAAATGTAGTTTGGGTGACAATGCTAGTAAAATCGACAAAAAAAATATAAAAAAAATACAGTCAACAAAAAAAGTTTGTAGGTATTCAAAAAACTTTTTTTACTAAAAACTTATTATAGGCTGTACTTGCACGTCATCTAACCTATATAATTACTAACCTAACATCTAATACTACAAGTGGGTCAAAATTAACAAGATTTTTGTCCAAAAACAACAAACATAACAAGACCCAAACAGGATAAGACCCTTTTTCTTTTTATTATAAGATACTTACATAATTTTAGATCATCTTTTTGTATTTTTTTTTTGTTATTTTTGTTAGCTCTACGAGAATCCAACGAGGCGTGAATTCAGTACAAATTGTTTCAACTTGCCAAGAAAAGTTTGTAAAAAAATGTCAAATGATAACAAAATATGCCAATATTATAATCCCAATCACATGTCGAGCTAATTTGATTTATATTCCTCGTATTTGCTAACCGTGTCCGTAAAACTTAAGCTACGTAGGTACTCAAACCATTTGATTGTAAGATATTAAAGCGAAAATTACATCCAATTTGATATTACACAAATTTTGTTTTGCCCTAAAAGGTATTCACATCGCGAGGTTAATTAATGTATTGGTATGGAATTAATGATTTAAGATCATAGGGCGTGCTAATGTTTTACGTTAATCAAAGGGAATTCTTGATTTGTTTAATATGGATGCTTGATAGGAAATAAATACGTATGTAGATAATATGTAAGAACATCTTAGCAAAGAGGAGAATTTGTTTTTTCGAACAGAATGTTGCTATTAGCTTTAGATGGCTTTTTTAGCTCGTCGGAGAGAGGGTGAGATGCCAGACTGGTAGCTCAGCAAGGGGAAATTCGTAACATGCTAATAGCTGCTCTTATTGAGCCGACCTCGCACTTTGGATGCTAACGACAACTTCTGGAGCAATCAGATTTTACTCTACATCCTTTCGAATAGACTGCGTAAGTTCTGATTGAGAAGAAACACTGATGAAAAACTGTTGGAGAAAACTTACATGGAAAGTGCTGGAATCGTTTGTAATAGTGAGGTCGCCCACGTGTGGTCCTCCGTGGATGGATTGCGTCGTCGCCTCTTTCGGAGTAGGCGGGCTTATTTTCTGCTTTTTAAACCATTTAAGTATTAAGATTGTTTTAAAAAATGTTTATTTTTATTAATTAAAAAAAATACCTTTAGTAATATTATTTTAAAACCTCCTTTTATATGTCCACCGTTTCCAAAATCTACGTCAAAGCCACGAGTGAATTTTATACATGTGGGAGATAATTTTTTGTACTTATAAATAAAATAAATAAATATCATGGGACACTGGACACCAATTGACATAGTTCCAAACTAAGCAAAGCTTGTACTATGGATACGAGGTAACGGATAAACATACTTATATAGATATAAATACATACTTAAATTAAACTTTGTAAGCCGTGGTGGCCTAGTGGTTTGACCTATCGCCTCTCAAGCAGAGGGTCGTGGGTTCGAACCCCGGCTCGCACCTCTGAGTTTTTCGAAATTCATGTGCGGAACTACATTTGAATTTTACCACGAGCTTTGCGGTGAAGGAAACATCGTGAGGAAACCTGCACATACCTGCGAAGCGATTCAATGGTGCGTGCGAAGTTCCCAATCCGCACTGGGCCCGCGTGGGAACTATGGCCCAAGCCCTCTTGTTCTGAGAGGAGGCCTGTGCCCAGCAGTGGGACGTATATAGGCTAAAGCGACATACTTAAATACATATTAAACATCCAAGACCCTAGAACAAACATTCGTATTATTCATACAAATATCTGCCCCGGCCGGGAATCGAACCCGGGACCTCAAGCTTCGTAGTCAGGTTCTCTAACCACTTGGCCATCCGATCGTCACTTATATTTATATATTTCAGGTATTTCGAAAACGGCTCTATCAGTTTCGATAAAATTAGGTATGTGGGAGGCTTTGATGGGCATACAACCGATATACTCGTAACTTGGTCTTATCTCTTCAATACTGCGTGCTTTTGGAGTTTTATTCCGAGCGAAACTCGGTCGGCCTGTACACACTCAAAAACATCGTGGCAGTGCGTCTGTTTAAAAAAAATGAATTGTATGCATTTAACTTCATTAGAAAGGCGAAAAATGTGACGTGACGGGACCCTCAGATGCCTTAGGTAGGTTCAAAAGGGACGTCAAAAGCACTCCGATGACAACGTAGGTAAAGAAAAGGTTGATAAGCGGAAATTATTCCCAAAATGGACGTCGGTAGTGCGCTATTGTCATTTTATCCTTAAGTAAGCCTTCACCCCCAGCATCGCTTGCGTTGGCATTTCATCTGGCATTTCAATTAAAATTTCGGGATTCCAATTTTGGGACTATTTGGCTGCATACACAAATAATTATGCTGTGTATAATCTGTCACTCTCGACATTTTGCGTTCCTACATACGGAATTCTCAGTACGCTGGTCCGGTTTGCACCTTAGCCTGGAGAATTATTTGTTATTATTGGTTTTGGCTATGACTTTGGGTGAATAATAGTCTACCCACCTCATTATTAGCAAAATTAGCCTAAGTTAATTTAGTATAAGTACCTGGTGATATTTTAATTTATCTAAGCGTCGTCGCTATTTTGGAATTTTCCGGGAAATCAGCATAAGTCCCCGCGAGATAGGAATAAACGAATTCTTCGCAGATGAAGTCGCGGGCAACAGCTAGGTAGTGCATAATTATTTTTTACTTTTAAGTTGTCTTTTTGGGGGCTTTTTTTTTTGGGCGTTTCTTTTATTTTTGCTGGCCTTTTTTGTGTCGGGGGTTTTTTTAATTTAAGATTTTTATATTTTGTGAATTTTAAACATTGGTATATTATTTTTAAAAAAGTGTACTAGTGTGTTGGATATTTTGGTTGCAGCATCAGCTTATCGTGTTGCCACCATTGCATTGTATGTATAATCAAATACTGATGAAAAGGAATCAAACAAGACATATTGGCTATTATTTTTTCAAGAGTATACTGGTGTGCGGGATATCCTGGCTGCAGCAGAAAAAAGTATCGCTAGAAAACCTGCTTTCAATTAAAAAAACCGCATTCAAATCGGTCCACCCGTTTAAGAGCTACGGTGCCACAGACAGACACACAGACACACATAGCGATCAAACTTATAACACCCCTCTTTTTGCGTCGGGTGTTAAAAAGCAACTTGTATCATCATCATCATCATCAGCCGGAAGACGTCCACTGCTGAACAAAGGCCTCCCCCTTAGAACGCCACAATGAACGACAACTCGCCACTTGCATCCACCGGTTTCCTGCAACTCTCACGATGTCGTCAGTCCACCTGGTGGGAGGCCTGCCAACGCTTCGTCTTCAAGGACTATTCTCCCCCAACGGTTGACTGTTCTTGGGGCGGATGTGGCCCGCTCATTACCACTTCAACTTGCATATCTTTCCGGCTATATCGGTGACCTTAGTTGTTCGACAAATGTTTGTATTCCGGATGCTATCGCTATTCTATTAACTTGTATCGTCACCGGATAAAAAGTGAAAAATAATAGTTGCAATTTTTTATACCTCTAATCTACCTTTGCGTAGCTCTTGAAGACGTTATAGGATTTATCGGGTTTCTTTGGAACTACCCAAACACTAGAATGGATTCTTATAACATGTCATGTCTATGACGTAGGACCAACTGTCAAACTTTACAATGTGTACCATGTACCTAATCGAAACTATTTTGGAGATACAACCAAAGTTTCGATAAATAGGGACAAAGTTTCATCAACTTTTGGGTACATTAAGTTTGCGTGAAAATAATTTTCTTGTGCTTAAATGTAGAGGTTTTCAGCTTCGTGTCATGAAAGGGTCATCATCATCATCATCATCATCATATCAGCCGCAGACGACCACTGTTAGGCAAAGGCCTCCCCTATAGACCTCCAGCTGCTTCGCTTGGAAGCAGCCTGCATCCACCGTGAACCTGCGGTTTTAACTAGGTCATCAGTCCATTTCTTTGATGGACGTCCTACGATGAGCTATTCAATCTCCGGCATGAAAGAGTAACTGTGAACTAATTCGAGTTTCTCTTTTTTTGATTTGTATAACCTACTAGTTCACGGGAATTAACCTCTTGGGGTTCAAAGTGAAAATACTAGTACATATTGTTAGCAATAGAACTTATATCTTTTGAAAATGGAATAAAGTGTAGGTGTCATTCAAATTTAGTATAAAAAAAAACAAATTCAACTTTATCTATGAGACATTAGGTTTTAAATTTCGATGTTATATTTTGTTGTATGGTGGGTCGCAGGAGGATAAAGGAAATTGCCATTTTGAATTACCTACAGCGTTGCAGCGTAAATCGGTTACCTAATCGATTTAGATTCAAATTTGGTGCGGTGACCCTAGAAAGAACATAGAATAGTTTTTAGCCATAAACTATTTTGAACATGAAACTCTCTTTCTCTCCGTCTCTTTTGTTTTTTTATGTTTTTCATAAACTATTTCTTCGTAACAGATATAGCGTAGAACATCTGAACACCCCTGATTGCCCTTGTCACAGCCCTTGTAGGAGTTTTAACTGTTATCAACAAATGTTTCCATACATTGATCGATGTTCAAAGTATACTTGCATTTGCAGGTGGTAGGACCTTGTGCAAGGTCCACCCGGATTGCTACCACCATCTTGCTCGCTAATCCTGCCGTGAAGCAGCAGTGTTTGCACTGTTGCGTTTCGGCGTGGAGAGTAAGACAGCCGGTGAAATTACTGGCACTTGAGGTATCCCATCTTAGGCCTCTAGGCTAGCAACGCATCTGCAAACCCCCTGGTGTTGCAGGTGTCTATGGGCGGTGGTGATATCTTACCATCAGGAGACCCACTTGCTCGTTTGCCATCCAGTCGAATAAAAAAAAATACTGCGTCAAAGCCGCTACTATAATTTAAATCAAACATTACAATGAAAAAAAATTACAGCTGTAAGTATTCAGTCAAACTGACGTATCATGTGCGAAGGACCCAATTTCATACCGCGATCTCTATCAGATCCGATCTTTAACTCACCTTCAACCACTTCACTTCCAGGAATATTATGTTAAATTAATTAAAACCAAAAAACAAGGGTTTCTGACTGTCAGAAAATATGCTGGTTATAAATTAGAAACATGAGCAGGATAACGTTAATTACATTTTACGCGCTTTGCTTTGCAGGTTTAATATCTAAGGGCCTTCTCTATATATTTTATTTCTAGAAACCAGACAGCCATTTTTATAAAAATTATTTAGTTTAAAGCCTTAGATAATCTTAGAAGCTGGGCCAATACTGACAGTACGACAACAATTTGAAGAAATCCAAAAATTCTTCCATACATTAGGTACCTAGCTATGCAGCAGTATTAGTAGGATTCGTTGTTATATGAGAAGACAACGCATGAAAAAAAAAACGGGCAAATGCGAGTCGGACTCCCGCATCAAGGGTGCCGTACAAATTTATAAACGGGAATCGTTTGTTAAAGATATTTCCCGCTTTTTCCGAGTGATTTAATACATCCAGTGTAAGCAGAGCCCTGCTCCCAAGCAAAACGTACGCAATATGGGGTCAGATTATATTGGTCCTTGATATTTTCCTAAACCTAAAAAATATTTTCAAGGGTTTTGTAGTCGGTTCAATATTTTGTTATTTTTTATTTTTTTGGAGTCGGTTTTACTTTTTGTTAAAATTTTTCTTTACTTCTTACTTTTTAGTGATTCGTAGCCAAAGTAAGTCTCACAAAGATTCCACTAAGCCCAAACACGGCTTAGTTACGTTGTTTTATAACGAGAGTTCCGTTGCCTACCTTCCGGCTTCAGCATCAGATCAGTTCGAAAGAATCATTAACTTAAAGCTTCTTCTTAGTCGCTTATCTAGGTATATTAATCATGATCGTTTATAGACGAGCGAGCATTACTTAGCTTTGATGAGTTCCATTGGTCATCCACGGTCTTCTTCATCAGGTTCAGTTTACCAAATTATACTTTCTGAATGTAAATGCTTATTTTAATGCTAAAGGTGACAAAATCGCCACAGCTTAGGTGTGTTGTCTATAAAATTTGAGGTTTGTCCTCGATTTCCCTAGGATCCTATCATCAGATCTTGACTTGGTGACAGTGGGACCACATCAGAACCCTTTCGATTAAAAAAATTTTTTGAAAATCGGTCTACAATTGACTGAGTAATCGGTGAACATACATAAAAATACAAACATTGGAACATAGAACCTCCTCCTTTTTTGAAGTCGGTTAAAAAGTAGCCTTTATGTTATTACAGAGGTTCAGGTACGTGCACAAGAAATTTTATTCAAATCCGTCCAGCCACACATTGCCATGCACAACTATTTTTATAATATTTCTTACCAGGATTACTATTAAACCCTTTCACACCTTAATCTACCTTCGATTCAATGCCCCTAACGCTATGCAACGTTCGCAATATCATAATATAATGTAGGTTGTAGTATTCATGACCAGAAAAAAACAATGAGTGCAAGTGAAGCTCGTAGCTAGAACAAAGGGTGGCTCACACAGGGGTTTATTGTTGGCAATACAATACTCTATTGACGTCAAACCGGTCGCAGGGAAAAAAGCTTACGTAGGTGCCGCGTTTATAGAACGGCGTGATACTGCAGAATATGCTGCCAATAAATAGGTACAAGGTGATTTGAAAGCGACGCACACAATCGTTTTTTTTTCAATCTAACGTGTCTTTTACTGAGATAAATATGTAATATCAAAATTAACAAACGCACTAAAACAATAAATTAAAAACAATTATTTTGCTCACCTTGCTTATGATGGTTAGTCTATGCAACAAAATTGAATGTGTGTTCATGTTGCATTAGCTGATCATAAGGTCGGGGGTGAGCAAAGTAAGTATTTTAAGTGCCATATCGAAAATACAAACTGAGACATGGATGCACAGAAAAACCAGAAAAAGAGACCAGCGCTGGGAATCGAACCCAGGTCCTCAGCAGACAAAAGTAACAAATTTGGAGTTGAAATAAAAAATACAAAAAGACTCCAAATAACCAATCATATTTTAAGTGCATTGATAAGGATCTCCGCAAAGTGACGCTTGATTCAATAAATTAACAAACGCAATCATCATAAATTAAAATCTTGAACTAATAACCGCTGGGCTTAGGGTCATGAAATTTGGTATGTAGATACCTGGACATCTGGAATAACACATAGACTACTTTTTATCCCGATATTCCCACGGGATAGGAAAAAAATCTCGAAATAACAACCGCTGGGTTTAGAGTCATGAAATTTGGCATGGGTGTTTTAATTTAACGTCAATGAAAACCACGATGTAATTTTAGGGAATTCCCACGAGAATTTAATAAAATCCCGGAATTTATATTCAACTGCTGTATCTAATGATTTACGCATGCGAAGCCGCGGGTAAACGCTAGTTAAAAATAAAACCAAAGGGGTAATGCGGCCAGCGCCATGGGAACCCTGCCACAGGCAGATCTTTTAGACGGGGTATTCTTTTTATAATTTTCATTGTTACAGTTAGTTAAGCTATCTTAGGTTAATTCTTTTTTATGTATGTAAACTCATAATTGTACAAGGTTAGTTAACATTGTTTATAAATAATATTTATTAAATATCGAGTACATTCGAGCTACGCAAGAGCTTTAATACATACTTATTCGGTATCCGACTGTTTTTTTGTTTTTAAAATTAAAACTTCACAATGCATGTTTTCGAATGGAAAAAACTATTTTTAAGCTACCCTTACATAATAACAGAGTTAAGAAGGTGAGAAATTCAATAATAGGCAAGGAAAGAAATACTTACATGTATCGACATCTATGTACCTTACGGCAGTAGACTGGATGTTTGGAACAAAACGCGCGGCGCATCAATAATCAATATTACTTTGACACAACCCCTGTCACGGACGTCAACAAACTATAGTGAACTGTTCACAAAACCGGGCTGTGAACTGATTTTGTGCGCCGTCGCCGTTTTGATGTAGGAAACATGCAGTCTAGTACATAGATGTCAATGCTTAAATGTGTCATTTTGTAATCTCTGCCTTCCTGACGTGACGTCGAAGGAAATAACAAATTAATAACTTTCACAACAGGAGCAAAGAGGACATAAAAGTTTGAATGTGAAAAGCATGCTTCTCGGTTGTTTTGGGAACATTATCGCATACCTTTACTAAAAAACGTTTAATTCAAAATGTAAGGCAAATAAAGCAATGCATGAGTGAATTCAATGACTATTTTTTTAAATAACATGACTTTTCCCTGTTGTTTACGAAGAGGCAATTTAGGGCCATGTGGGGCTTATCCCCATAGCAAATTCATTGCGTCCGTAATTGGCATGCTATCGACAGCGGTTCAAATTGACGGCATCTCTTTTTTTAAACCCTTACTTTTTATTAGCAGTTTGTAGAGCAAGTTACAAGAGGTTGAAATGAAATGAAATATTTATTTGCTGGAATACGTTTGCATAAGGCCTTACAAGTAGATATAACCAGGAACAGTATTCAGTCGATATTCAAAATCAACAAGATTTAAAATTCAAAAAGTCCTTAACATTATAGAAGCAGTGATCATGTAGCCATTCAGTCAGCCTTACTTTAAATAATCTACCACGCAACACCTTCAACTCGTCAGGAAGGTTATTATACAGCACGATACACATGTTACAGGAATTCCTCTTATAGATGCTTATGCTTCTGTATTTAATTTTTAATGATTATGATTATGTTCAGTGTAATATAATAGTAATTTATGTGACTGTGACATCCTAGTAATATTATAAATGCGAAAGTTTGTGTGTGTGTATCCCGACATTCCCACGGGATAGGGATAAGATAACAACCGCTGGGCTTAGAGTCATGAAATTTGGTATGTAGGTAGCTACACACACACACTCACACACACACACACAACACAAACATCACGCCTGTATTCCTAAGTGGGGTAGGCAGAGCATACGAAACGTTACCGTTTCGGAGCCACTTTAAGCAATTTTAGGTTTAAAGTTTGACAAAAACGATACAATAGTGACAGGTTGGTAGCCTGTCGCCCACGGTATTGGCTCTGTGCACGACATCAGCGCCACCTAGCGTCCGCAACTTTTTTGGCTCTGATGCTCTGACGTTTTGAAATTGCATCGCGACATTGTGACAAAAATCAAATTTATAACGTATTAATTTATAATACAAAATTGCTGTGATAACGGGTGATTTGGGTGGACAAAAGGTTGTGAATTCATTTTTGGTCATTAAAATTAAATGCGGTAAGTAAAATTTATTCAAAAAGTGTGTTTCATTTTCGTTATGTCAGGGTTTGTTTACTTCATGTTTAGTTGTACTTCTACTGTAAAACGAAAAGATAAAGCTATCTTATTGGTTTTTTTTTTTTTTTTTTTTTTTTTATTCGACTGGATGGCAAACGAGCAAGTGGTTTCTTTAAATAAAAGTAAAATTATATAATTGTTCTTATATCGCTAGTAATAAATTAAATATCGTTTTCAGATCAAAATGAGTATCATTTTGAAGACCGGTTTTGTGAGTATCACTCAATATAAAATTTCAATCACAAACCGTTTCATAAGGAAAATTGTTGTTGGACATGTCCGAGATGTAGAGTGTAGAGGAATTAAGAACAAAACAGGGACAGTGTTCAATAATTCAAGCTCGCATCATAACACAAACATATGTTACTAAAATTAGGTAGTTAAAGTCTATACAAATTGCTTTGTTAATGACAGATTCATATGAGTAGGACAGATGACAGAGCCTAGATTATTTCTTCTTTTGGCCACTATGAGCGCTGCGATTGATTTCATTACCCCCACCTAGTCCTTCGCACCCTCACATCCCAATATGTAAATGAAGCGTTGATATTGGTTCATTAAAAACATATTCCTTGCAATACATACTCGCACATCTCTGGTGCAAACGCTGCTTTATACTACATTCATGTGTATTCAAGGTCGCGAATAGATAACGCTTATATCAGCTACTAGCTTCTGCCCGCGGCTTCGCTCGCGTTAAATTTGGGGTTCAAAAATCAACCTACATATGTAATTATTTATAATTCGTACCAACTTTGAAACCCTGTTTCGCTGATTCAGGGGTGGAACTTTAGAACACTTTAAAGTGCTACGGCGTTTCTTTTGCCTGCGACTTCATACGCGATATAGGATTATATCTCGAGAAATTGTAAAGTTCCCGCGGGACATGAATTACTGTTATGATCTATTTTAATATTCTTAACTGTCGATTAAAGACACATTGTAGCTTTCTATTATTGAAATAATTTTGAAAATCTGCCTCGAAATTGAAACTTATTTTTATTCTGCGGAAAGTTTGCATTTTTTCTAAAAAAAGTAGTCTATGTCAATCAGGGATAGTGTATCTTTCTATTGGTAGAGTAAGAATTATTTAAACAGCTCAGTAGTTTCAGAGATTACCCCCAACAAACAAAGAAACAAACAAAGTTTGAGATATTTTCCTATTCCATAGTATTTTCTAAAAATCTTTCCCTAGTGTACTTTAGGTCCATCTATGCCAAATTTCACGCCGTAGCATGCTGAACGGTTATTTTGCTCTGAAGATGAGTTCTATTTGAATTCGAAACGCGTCAGTGTGATGTGGTGGTGGTGCTAGATGGATTTGTGTGATTTGTGTGTGTTCATACAGTATGGTGGCAAAGGAACTGCATGAACACACATTTCATGCATAAAAGTAGCTATCATAGAGGTCGCGGGTGAGCAAAGTAATTGTGTCAGTTCGTTGAACGTACATGTAATTTTTCGAATCTGTGCTATCAGCCCTTGAAGATTTCCGTCATCAGCAGTCGACCCTGGCTGCAGCATCAGGTAGCGTATATCATATAAACGCATTGTCATTGAAATTTAACAATTATGTAAAGTCTTTTGTGTGTGCCATCAACTTTTGATAGCTTCCTTTCTACGGAGACGATCCTGGACAGGATGAGCAGGATGTCACTGCTTAATTATTGTATTGATACCAGATAGTTTTATTAGTTTAGCTTCTTCTTCACCTATTAGTATTATATTTTTGTACCTGCATGCCAAATTTGAAGTCTCTAATAATTATTATTACGGAAATAGAGCCACTTTAAAGTGAAAATTTAAATCCCATTTATTTCACATCCCATGGGATTTCGGAAAATCCTGAAAACTGTTTTTAGCAGTTAGTATTACCTACTTGCATGCCAAACTTGAAGTCTCTTGTAATTATAGTTACGGAAATAGAGCCATTTTAAAGTGATAATATAAATCCCATCTATTTATCTATCCCGTGGGAGTTTCGAAAAATCCCTTCTTAGTGTACCTCTATGTCACTTAAGGTATATGTTATAAATGTATGCCAAATTTCAAGCGTTTAGCTTCAGCGGTTTAGGCTATATTAGTCAGTCAGGACTTTGAATTTTTAACCGACTTCAAAAAAGGAGGAGGTTCTATGTTCAAATGTTTGTATTTTATATAATATAATTATAGAATATATATGACTCTTTCAAGACGTCAAAAATCCCTTTAATATTGAACTTGTTTTACTGTTTAATAAGCAGCGGTAAATCTCCAAGTTAATTTTAATATGTAAACGCCACTATTAACATAATGGGTGGAGGGGAAGAAAATTAAATTTTTGTTATGGGTTTAATACCGCGTTACGGCTAAGATGTTTATCTAGAAAGCCGCAGCACCTCAATAACTCTCGCTTATGTGAGGATGAATGGCCAATTTGTGGAGAATGAATTGCCGCGATCTGAAGATAACCTCAGTCTGTAACCGTTCAAAATAAAGGATCTAGGTTGCCGCTGTACGTAATACGATAATAAAATATACACGTTTATATTTATTGAGGGGCATACAGGTGATACAGCTGGGAGCACTAACGGCCTAATCGTACTTGTCCAGTTTATTAATAAAAAGGAAGAGTAGACGAAGGCGCCATTTCGTTAATAGAACTTTGTTTGAATGTATAAAATTTTCACAAGGTGGTAGTTGATGTGAAACATTTCGGACATAATATTTAGCCCTAAATACAAGAGTGCCCCGTGTATACGTGTATTTTTTGTTATATTATATCCATAAAACAGTCAAAACACTACCTCTCGAAATTCAATTAATGTATGTAGAACACTTTATTGTTCATAAAGGAATGAAAATAAGTAACAGATTTTAGGGAAACAGTTGTATAATGGCAAACTTTTCCCTTACTTCCATATATCTATATCTACAACACATTCAACTTTTTGGACACGATTAAAGACGTTGCCAATAAATTGTATTTGTAACTACGATTAATTTAAAGGGGAATAAAGAAAAGTAATTTGACATTAAACTATTTAACTTCAATGAAAATGGAAGGACATTTTATTAAATGAATTCAATTATTTCTATCATAAATCATAAATGTTTGTTCTAGAGTCTTGAATGTTTAATATGTGTTTAAGTATCTATTTATGTATCTATATGTATGTTTATCGGTTCGCATAGTATAAGCTTTGCTTAGTTTGGGACTAGGTCGATTGGTGTCAATTGTCCCAAGATATTTAATTTATTTAATCTACATCTAAGTACATGCCTTTTGAATAAATTATTACAACCAGAGAATAGAATTATTCAAAGAGAGAGTTAAAATATTGTTGTTAAAATACATTATTGAACATTATTCTAAACTTCTCACGAAATATTTCAAGTTTTCAACTAAAAGGTAAGAAATAATTAACATACATTTTTAATTGTAACTAGATTTTTTTTCTTAATTATCCAACCTTGTAATTCAGGAGAGATAAAACCCAGCACTCGGACGCTTCATTAACCGAGAACTTTTTCATGAACTTGTTTCATAATTTCTTAATTACAATCGCGTTTTTCCTGTTCAAGCTCAATTTGCGTTTCGACTTTTTACGCTTTGAACTCTGTCCGCATGGACTCTTTAATTTGTCCTATTATCATTCGGAATGCCGTGGACACCCGGTAGTTTGCTTGGTATTTCTCCCACAGATCTAGGGTATTGGATGTAGATACTTGAGCAGGGCTTGAGCCTGGTTAAGATCCCGGGATCACAAGACCGGTCTGAGTGGAGAGCCTTAGGGTACATAATATCTTCAGTGGTTTTTTTTATTCGACTGGATGGCAAACGAGCAAGTGGGTCGCCTGATGGTTAGAGATCACCACCGCTCATAAACCTATTACGCTATTATTGAATGGTTTCGTAGTTACCTTAGTAGGTCGTCGGCAAAGAATAAAGGTGGATGATTCTCGATCTTCCTGGTGCAACACGCTTGCTGGTGTACCTCAAGGCGGAGTGTTATCTCCGTTACTTTTCTCTATTTTTATAGATTCTATTTCTCAGAATCTTCATTCTTCGTATCACCTTTATACTGGTGACCTACAGATTTATTCCCAAGGCATGGTTAGCGACCTTCCGTCGGTTATCGATTCCATTAAGCTGGATTTGACAAAGATTTTAAAATGGAGCCAACGCTTTGGCTTAAAGGTTAATCCGACGAAGACCCAAGTCATTATTATTGGCAGCTCAAAACTTATCCCAAGGGTTGACTTTGCATCTTTGCCATCTGTATTTTTGGACGGAGTTCTGATACCATTTGCCGATCAGGTAAAAAATCTAGGTGTTATCATGGAACGCACTCTGTCATGGTCACCGTATGTGTGTGAGATTAGCAGGAAGGTGTTTGCTGCGATGGGATCCCTAAGACGCCTTCAGAATTTCCTTCCATTTGCTACTAAGGTTGCGCTTGCACAGACTTTACTGCACCCTATCTTCGATTATGCTGACATTCGTTATCCCGATCATTTAGAAGAGCATTTGAATAAACTAGAGCGAATTCTAAATCTGTGCATTCGGTTCATATTTGGCCTACGTAAATATGATCATGTTTCTTATTTTCGATCACAGCTTAAGTGGCTTCCCATCTGCTTTCGCCGAAACTCTCACATACTCTATGGCATTCTCTTTAATCCTGCAACTCCTTGCTACCTCAAAGAGCGATTTAGCTATGTTACTTCTGTTTGTTGATCTAGAACTTTCTCCTTAATGTCCCTCTTTCAAACTCTGAATTCTACGTTTATTCTTATACTGTCCAGGCCACTCGGTTGTAGAACTCCCTGCCGATAGACTTAAGGCGCGCTAAGTCCTTGCCTATCTTCAAGTCTATGCTTAGGGCGCACTATTTGTCGTTTTGCGTGTGAATGTTATAACTGTTAGTTTATTTATGAGTATGTTGTTAATGTTGTTATGTATCTACCTATCTATTTGGATTTCTTGTGTATGTGTATTGTATAAATAGTTATGTATTCTTGATATTGCTGTAATGTAATGTAAATTCACCACCTGCTAAAATTTATTCATTACTTCTCTATCCATTCCATTGTAAAGGTGATTGCCTGGAAGAGATCGCTCTGAAGCGATAAGGCTGAAAGAAAGTCTCTGTGTATATACCTGTTTTCTGTACTGTTTAGCAAGCAGCAGTTGTTGTATGTGTTGGTGTGCAATAATAGTAGATTGTTGCACCAAACAGAAAGTTATGTATTATTGCACCGAGTGCCGATTTGGAGCCCGCGCGTTAGCGAGGGCTTTAAAAAGCACGAGGTCAATATAAATTACTTAATGCGAGGTGCATAATCTGCTTTACTTTCAACTATTACTGTAATAGTAGACGAAAAAAAGACTCATGCTAAACAATGAATGGGAAAGAAATGTCACTAGCACTCGATGATTCCAGTTTTGTAAGTTTACATTCGCACTTTGTTTTTTTTTATTTCTTACTCTTTTTTTGGCAGGGTTAGTAGCCAGTAGCAGATATTTTTACCCGCGATCTGTCAAATTTCGGATAGGCGCCAGGTTGGCCAACCAAGCCCACAAAGTTTTTTTTTAAAAACACGGCTACTTACTGTTTTTGGTAGGATTGGTAGCAACGATGTTTTGTACGCAATCTGTCAAATTTCATAAGACTGTCAGGTTGAGCAACCTAACGGTAGATTTTTTACACTATGCAGGCTAATTTTATAGCAAAATACTTGTGTCACCTCTTTGGTGGTGCAATTAAAAAAAAAAACTAAAACAATGCAATAAAGGATTTTCATACATTTTTTCTGCTCTAGAGCAGAAAAGTCCCGCATTGTGCTGGATATTTAGTGCGGTTATGATGAAATTAAAGCATAGTTGGAAGAAAAGAGTTATTGTATTGTATTGTATTGTATGGTGTAGCGTTGTGTTCCCCGAAGAGTGTCATGACAGCAAAGACATTTGCCGTTTATGTCGCTGCGATCTAGCAGAGCCTCCACTTGATGTATACCCCAGTCAAGTTCCTCGCTCCTAAAATTGATGGCACAACGAATCACTAAATTATTCAGCCCGACAACCCTAACATTCAAATAAATAGCTCTTGTCTCAATGCGGAAACTTGTTTACGATTTACCAACTTAGTAAATTTTTCTTGTAAGCAATTTATAATAATGATTTGAGAATTACTTTTATTAAGCGGAAGGGAAAATTTTCCATTTTCCGAGCGGCTTGTTTTGAAGTCATGTTATTATTAAATCGAGTCCTTTTAAGTACCTACTGTCCACTGAGGCGTGGATAATGTGGCGTTGAGACTTGAAATTGTAGGTCCTTTCGTAGCAACGCCGAACGGGAGCATTTTACTCATGGAGGGAGATCAAAGCGAGTAAATGTGGAATGCAACTTTTGATTTTTACCACAAAAGAACGGAGATGGCCCGTGTGCGAGGGTGAAAAGCTTTAGATGTGTTTAGTTATTATTATAAATATTAATGTCGGTTATACTAAATCGTCGGTCTTGTATTAAAGGCGCGTCGAAGCAAGGCAGCAAGGTAAAGCCTTAGTTCTGAAACTCATGTAAGATATTTGGAGATTTACTCTAAGGTATAAACCATATACTATAGAAACATGATTACTTGTTGTTTGTTTAAAAGAAAAAAATCTCGAAGTCGTCTCTAAAAAAAACCTCAGGCGTAAATATTGCGCGGCAGGTCATAAATTTTTGAATGCTAAGAATACTAAATGTTTTCTGTCGCGTACATATTTAAAAAATACCTCAACCCCCACCACGCTACGTTGATAGTCTACAAAGAGTCCCAAAATACTCTGTAGAAAAATATTATTATTTCAGATTACTCACCTTTTGGTGTCACTGAGTAGAAAGCGAGGGGGAAAAAGACTAGTTCTGTAAGAAATCCGATTCTCCCGTATAAAGGCTTATCCTTCCTTGGATTGTAGAATAAAATTGGTTCGAGAGAGCAGATCCAAGAGTAAAGATGATGTGATATCACGTGTGACACTCGTAATTCTCTGAAATTGTAGACGTACTTGTATTAATATTACTTTCACTGTATAAATAAAAGCAAATAAATTAGGTTCTACGTTCTATATTATTATTTTCGTTGTGTTCTCTACATTTTATTTTATGTCGAATAAGAAGGAAAGGTAAATTAAAGTAAGGCAAAATAACAAACAGATGACGTGCTGATATTCGGAATATCAAACACTACAGACATTTATTTGACACTTTGGCATGTCGTCAACCGCAGACTCGGATGAAAGACATACTACAGACGCTGTTTTTTTTTTCAAACAATTGTGAAAATGGTATGAGTGGTCGTATCAGTGTTAATAGAATTTTTAAAATAGATTATACTGGACTTTGCCCGCGGCTTTTCTTATGTAAGAGGGAGAAAAGGAGCATGCGGCCCAGTGGTCTTGTTTAGGTCTTAAAAAACCATAGTACCTATATTTGGTTTGAATATTATCAATATTGGTCATCCATTGATAGTAATAGTAAAAGTAAAAAATACAATCATATACCTAAGAGCTAAATACTACTAAATAATAAATCTACTAGCTAACTTAAATAATCCATACTTCCATACTAATATTATAAATGCGAAAGTAACTCTGTCTGTCTGTCTGTCTGTCTGTCTGTCTGTTACGCTTTCACGCCTAAACCGCTGAACCGATTTTGATGAAATTTGGTACAGAGATAGAATAGACCCTGGGAAAGAACATAGGCTATTTTTTATCGCGAAAAAGAGGCTTTCAGGGGTTGAAATAGGGGATGAAAGTTTATATGGTGGAAGTTCGTAGCTATCGAACATAAAACCATGAAACTTGGCATTTAGGCACTTAATAAGAAATAATTCTATATTTGTTTGAGCTTTTAAAAAAAATTGACCTGTGAGGGGATGAAATAGGGGATGAAAGTTTATACGCAAGGTCGTCATTATTGAAGATAAATCGATGAATCTTTATTAAACTTGCCATTTCGGCACGTGAAAAGAGATAAATAAATATTTGTTCGCACGTTTTTTTTAATTCTTCCTGTGAGGGGGTGAAATAGGGGATGAAAGTTTATATGGAAGATCGTCATTGTCGAAGATAAATCGATGGTTCTTTATGAAACTTGGTATTTGGGCACGTGATAAGAGACAAATACATATTTGTTCGCGCGTTTTTAAAAATTCTTCCTGTGAGGGGTGAAATAGGGGATGAAACTTTATATGGAAGATCGTCATTGTCGAAGATAAATCGATGGTTCTTTATGAAACTTGGCATTGGGCTACTTATAAGAAATAAATAGATATTTGTTTAAGCGTTTTTGAAAATGTTACCTGCGAGGGGATGTTAGCAGAGGGGATGGTGCAGTGTTAGCAGAGCCTTTTAAGCTCATAAGCAAAATGTACGCAATGTGGGGTCATTTTAGATGGCTTATTCACATATACAGTCAGACATGAAAAATTATGATTTTCAGATTTTTCTTATTTATTGTACTATAAGAGCTACCTTTATGCAAAATTCCAAGTTTCTAGGACAGCCGGAAGTACCTACCCTATAACTTTTTCTCTTGAGGCAATTTGTATAGCTTTTGATTGCCTTGACTTAGAGGTGTGATTTTTTCACAGCTTTCGGGACTATTGACCTGAGTTTAGGGTTTTAATTTCAACTCGATATATACCTTACTCCGCGCGTTTACGAGATAAAGGGTCTTGACAAAGCAAAGTAATCCTACAAGGGTTCCATTTTTTCCTTTTAAAGTACGGAACCCTAAAAAACATTTGATCTGGCGCTTTTCAAATTTCGACCTATTTACTTGAAAATATGGGGATGAAAGTTCTTAAGGAATTCCAAAAAAGTTACTACGTATAAGTATATTTATCGGAAAATATGTGTAGCTATGCTTAGTAAAAATGCCTTGACTTACAATAAAGGACGTAAGGTGTCAATAGTTCACTATGAAGAATTAGTCCTTTTGTGTTGGCAGGGTAGAATACACGTCGTATTGCTAAAATATGGCTACCCGCAAAATATTTATGCTTTACCAAAGAACATCGGATGGATGGATGTATGGAAGAACAAAAAAAAATAGTTTATATTTGTAGCAATGTACTAAAAGGTTATTTTTGGTAAACCGTAGAAGTTTCTATGTACTATTATTGGCAGAATAGGTATCCTATATAAATTAAATACTTCCCAAAATTACTATTTCAAGCGGACGAAGTCGCGGGCAGAAGCTAGTATTTTTATATTATAAAAAAAGACCGCCTCGAATCGTTCCTGGCGCAAAGGTGGTTATTGTTTTTTAGAAAAATGTGGCGCTGTCCATTTGAGGACTTTTGCCAGTGTCTAGTAGATTTTGCCGTTGTACGGAATAAAAAACTAGAAAACGAAATATGCGAGGTAATGGTGAATGAACGATAAAATAATTCAATAGGTATTTAACTAAATATAAACAAACTTCGGCTGCCAGATTCGGTACATGCAAGGATTTTAAACATTTTACTTATCTATCATTGTAATACAAACTAGGCTATACTTATTTTTTTTTTAGCATTAGTATGAAGGTAAGCGACCTTGACGTGTCTTTTTATTGAAAAACACTTTTGAAAAATAAGCCACACCATACATTATGTAACAATTAGCAAGGACATAATATGATCATTTACATTATTTTGATATCATAAGTAATAGTTTCTGTTTTTTTTTAAAAACGTTTTTCAATAAAAAGACTCGTACAGATTGTTTACCCTATTTATAATGCTATAAGAACGAACTTACAGTGCATTTCAGTATAGAAATGTAAATGTTTAGATAGTTTAATGGGGGTATTTCAATATTTAAGACACCAATTGACGTTGTTTTGTTTACATTTAGTTGAATACCTATCCAAATCAAAGTATGTACGAGATGTCAATGTACCATTCAATTATAGCACGGGGATTCCCCGATTTCACAGTATAAGTAATGGAAAATTTCGTGCTCATTCTAAACGGTCCGAATCGAAGGTGCGAAAAATTGTGAAGTATATTAAGTATTATCTAGATACCTATTATTCATTATTGTTTATTATGGAATTTTGCCGCCCCCTCAAAATTGCCGCCCGGGATCGCCCCCCCGCACCCACTACGCGGGTCACTGTGCGGGTCACTTGATAGGAAGTTATTACCGCCGCCCATAGGCACACGAAACATGAGGGGTATCACAGGTGCGTTGCCGACCCTTTGAGAGATTCATACTATACATAATGTGGACTATTAGATCCGGCAGTTCAATTTTCATAACAGTGGTATAGTATGCATGTATACATATGTAAACTCTTTATTGTACAAAAGAAAAGAAACAAAATACTATTGATAAACTTTGAGATAGTTAAAGTCATAATATCACTTAGGTATATTATACTATTATAGGCATATTATACCTAGTGTCATCCATTGTAAAAAGAATCACGGCCAGCGTCATCGTGAATGACTCTACCTATACCGTGTCTTGTACATTCCACAGATCTTCAGCACCGTGTCCACGACTTTACCTTCAAGCCATTGATTAGGTAGTTTCTCTCAGACCGTTATACCTCAAAGAAGGATATTTCAACTGAGGAAAGCTGACATTCTTCATTTAAATAGGTCTTTGAATGTCTTTGATGAGCTTGCACACTCCAATCTGTTCCTTGAGGTTGCATTCTACACTTGCATATAATATATATAGGGGCAAACGATGCACATAACATAAGCTGAGTTATGGATGCGATGCCGGCCCTTTGCGAAATGAGTATTCGTTCGTGCAATGGTTCGTTATCTAATGCACTAATGACCGTGATTGTACTTGAGTATGTCGGGTTAACTGATAAAGTATCGACGTCTGTTTATTATGCTTACAGCATGCATATAGCAGATGCAGTTTTTAGGGTTCCGTAGTCGAAAGGACAAAACGGATCCGTTGTAATTTCATTCGTTTGTCCGTAGGTATGTCACAGGCATTTTATTCAAAAACTAGAAAACGTAGGTACAATACTGATGAAATTTGGAGTATATATAGGCACAGGACGTAATTTCTCTTTTGCAAGTAAACTTTTTCACGTGACCAATTTCATTTTTGTAAAAGGTGAGTGTCCCCTCTTTCCTAGCTTTCTTTTCTAATGGATACGGAACCCCACACTGAGCCTGGTCCGACATGCTCTTGGCAGCTTTATTTTCTTCGAGCTATTATTTGGTCCTGAGTGTCGAATATACATCTGTATGTATGTTTATCTCTTTCTCTCTCAAAACATGTCCTAGTCCTAGTAGTTAATTATGAACATAACAAAAAAGAAAACCAATTAAATCAGTCGAGCTTGTCTCAAGCGATGATATTATCATATACTTAATTAATTACATAATTTGACAGTTTGTTTTTATTTACAAGATTGAGAGTTACATAAAAACTAAATTAACTCTCACAATACATTTGATAAAGTTTGTAAACAAATACATAACTAATCACCATGGTTTATTTTGCTGTACTATTGGGAGATAATGAAAGGTGAAGGTTAAAATGATAGGGAGCATCGTAATTAAGCATACATAACTTACATAAGTAATAAATATTGGGTTAGCACTAGCAGTCGCTGAGTCGAGAGCCGGAATAGTTCTTGTAAAGACGTAAAGATGGCACCTAAAGGGGCTGAATATCAAGAGATAGCCCATCAGCGAGCAATAGAGAAGAAGACACATGTTACTTTTCCTCAACTAAAATATCCTTCGTTAAGAGATAGCGCTTTGAAGGATCCGGTACAATGGTTGACTGGAAAGGCCATGGACGATGGAGCGGAGGGCTTGTGGCGGGTCCATAACGGACTTTACGATTTGACTGAATTCCTTCACAAGCATCCTGGCGGATCTGAGTGGTTGGATCTTACTAAGGTAAGCTTCATAACATCAGTTTTTGTAATGAATAATAATGGTTCTCTAGTGTAGGTATGTATGTAAACTCTTTATTTTACAAAATAAGCAAACAACCACAATTGACAAACATTGAGATATATATATTATGTAAAAAGACGAACTTCTACCTTTAAGGGATCACAGAGGGAGGGAGGGATGTTTCACATAGACGAATATTTTTCTTGAAACAAGTAGGGGAGAGGGGGGCAGTTCAGAACAGAGGCAGTTTTGAATTATTTGATTTATGACCGCGTCATTTGTTTTTAATAACCTCCAAAACCTTTTAAATACTGGTAACACCGAACTACACGTCTGTCAGTTCCCAATTTACATCAATGTCAGTGACAATTAGAATAAATTTTGTCGGATTTACAAAGACGAAAATAAACATTTATTTTTTTGATTGTAAGCGTATTACTGAAAACGTAAGTATTATTTTCGAGTTTTGATTATTCATAGTGTTGTGTATATTATAGCCAGTGTATTACCAATATAAGTTCATTGAATACAAGTTTCTTGGTCGTCTAGTAGCTTTTGTTTCTGAAGGATGGTATTGGGGCAGATTTGAAAAAAAATCTATGGGGCACTTATGAATAAAATGTTCAAAAGTGCCCCCAGATACTTAAACTGAGACTATTTTAAATGGTATATTTTTAGATAATATAAAGATTTTAATTGCTATATTTAACTAGATTTCAGTTATAATAATAAGTTAGTTACGCTTGTTCAAGGCTGCCCCAGGCTGTTTACAGTTTTATAATATAAGATCTATATGTCTTAAATACAGTGTTGATTATATTCTAAGCTACATTGTTTTCTTGTTGTCATGGTATTTCAAAACTGCCCCTAAGGTTATCAAATGTGCCCCCTGCAGGTGGCACATATGAACAAAAATGGGTTTAAAAAAACATATTGTTACTTTTATTAAAGTAATAACAAGTAAATATTATTTTTATTATGTAGCACAAACAGCATATCAATTCATAAAAATAATATATATCTTGATATGTAGCACCATACGACAAATATAATATTATATGTTATTAGCAGTGGGACGTGTATAGGCTGGGATGATGATGATGATGATGTTACTTAAGAAGTGTTCAAAGGTGCCGCCCTCTACTTTCCTTACTTCAGAATTGTTATTAAAGTAACCTAAACTAACTTATAGTTTTACAGGATAGTCCCGAAATATATCCTGTATAGTTTAAACTGTCGAAAAAAATATTTCGTCCGTTATGATTATTATGAACCAGTTGGGAAATGAATCTTTTGGAAAAAAAATCGGCAAAAAAACCAGGATCCCGATAATAATTTGGTTGGCTGGAAGAGATCCTTTTTAGGCATAAGCTCGCCTTTGTTCTCCTCTCTGTGTATTTGTGTTATTATTTTTATGTGCTATGAAGAGTTTACATACATACATAATTATGCGTATTGAACTTTGGCTGTCTATTTGATGTTTCATAGATTATGATTGTTCTGTCACAAACACAGTATCCACGGTCACAAATACGGTACCGATTTTTAAAATCATGTAACTTGAAAATATTATTCAAAAGTGGTAGAAATAGAGAAATACAGATCAAATTAATGTTTCGACTGGTACGCTGGTGGACAATATCGATTATTTCACTAATATTTCGAATGCAACACGGTTTTTCACTGTACTTGAATGGTAGGCATATTAGAATAAGCGCTAATAATTGCTTATGGAAATGATTTTATACCACTCTTAATTAATAATTTGTTGTCATATATGTACGTGAAATAATAGTACAAGTAAAATATGAAAATGTTATTTTATTAAAATTGCTCTCAAAATATCAGAAAACAATAATAATATATCATAATATGCGTATTTTTTATCCACTTGTTTATACTATGGCAATAAACAGTTTATTATTATTATTATTATTAAAAATACCTCTGCAAGCTGGCGCTTGTAACAAGGCTGACCAAGCCTTGTCGATTGTTAACCTCTTCGTCATTTCATGTTTTGGTTCGTTTTAAAAATTCAATTCTAATTTCAATTTTCGAATATCCACTGTACTTTCAAATTCAGCACTTTGTTTTTATGTCAAAATTCATTCTGCGATCATCAGCCGTACTGTAAGGACGTGCTAAATATTTTTATTATTTTGACATCAATATCTTTTCGATCATAATATCATAACAGTTTCACAGTGCAGTTTTAACTACACGGTGTTTTATAACCAGTTTCATCACACATTCGTATCCTGTTTTACTTAACCCTCTAAGGGATCTTGAAGACACAATTGTGCCTTCTATCTTACTTAATAAACCTCTTGAACATCTCCTTTCCTTACCTCTTCATCATCATCTGTCGCTCACATCGTGACACGCTTAACCGTTTGTTGCAATTGATACACAGGACTGACGATTGACTCCTAAGCGGTGAACAAAAATTGTAGTTTATATCGCAGCATCTCAAGGCAATTTCAGTGCATACCTCTTATATTTTTATTTTTTTTATTCGACTGGATGGCAAACGAGCAAGTGGGTCTCCTGATAGTAAGAGATCACCACCGCCCATAAACATCTGCAACACCAGGGATATTGCAGATGCGTTGCCAACCTAGAGGCCTAAGATGGGATACCTCAAGTGCCAGTAATTTCACCGGCTGTCTTACTCTCCACGCCGAAACACAACAGTGCAAGCACTGCTGCGTCACGGCAGGATTAGCGAGCAAGATGGTGGTAGCAATTTGGACGGACCTTCCAGCTGCAAAACCTCTTATAGCAATCAATTAAACTTCAATTGATTTCTCAATTACATACAGCAAAATAAATACCAAAAGGTCTATTAAAAACATGCTGTGTCTATGTTCGTTCAACGTAAGAAACAGGGTAACCACGAGATCAGGTTCGTGAATGTGAAATTAATGAAAACATGTACTGAGTTTTGCATATTTTGACGTAGAAGTGTTTAATCCAGAGGGACAGAGTAAGAAAAAACTATTACTGTGCGCCACTTAAGACCCTGTAGTATGCAACATTACTGTTAACCCCTGGCATGGTTAAGACGCGGATCCGTTTCAAATTTAAAACTACATATCTTCTCGTGTTATTTTTATTTAAATCAGCAGAATTTGTGCTTATTAAAACAGATGAGACTAGAATGCAGTACTTTTTTTTAGTTCCCGCGTACGAGGAGTAAATGACATTGTAGTAATTTTACTTATACATTTTCAGGGAACTGACATAACAGAAGCGTTTGAATCTCATCATCTAAATTCGTCCGTTAACAAAACTCTTGAAAAATTCTACGTAAGAGATGCTAAGACACCACGAAACTCGCCTTTTGTTTTTGAAGACGACGGATTTTACCGAACACTGAGAAGGGCAATCTTTGAAGAGTTAAAAAAGGTTCCTAAGGACACTCATAAGAAATCTGACAGGATAATTGACGGGTTATTTGCTACATACTTACTCTCAACAGCATTTTCCTGTTATACAAAAAATCCTGTGCTCGTCAATTTGTCATACTTCATTGCATCTCTTACGTTAGCTTGGACGATTATTGCGGCTCACAATTATATCCACAGAAAATCGAATTGGAGGATGCACCTTTTCAGTTTGGGGATGTGGTCATACAGGTTAGTGAAATTAATTGATAACATGCAAACTTACAAACAATGTTGACTCTTACATCAGTAGTAGTTATGATTAGCGTTGAAAGAGAAACTCCTTCAAGAGATTGCTCTTTTGAAAGACTGGTTAAGCGCTTAAAGATCCAAACGAACGGGTTTTGATAAGCGACGGCTTTGGGAAGCAGACCCTTACGAATCACCCCTTCAGAAACCTTCGAAGCCGGGCAAAATAATAATGGTATTTACAAGTGTAGGTTAGGGTAGGCGCAGTCCACAAATTATTGATTATTCACAATTACTTTCATTTGATTTGAACATCTATGCTTGCTTATAATCGGTATTTTTTAGTACCTATTGTTTTCTTTATCTCAAGTTAAATTTTTCAATTTACAGGGATTTCAGAGTCTCACACGCACTTTCTCATCATCTCTATCCCAATACCCTAATGGATTTGGAGATCAGTGCCTTCGAACCTCTAGTCTATTGGAACCCTAGAAAAGACAAGCCATTCTATTCTAAGCACTTTGCTTTACTAATTGAATGTCTTTACTTCCCATTTACGTTTCTCGTCTTGTTTTTCACTAGGTGAGTATAATATTTATATGTACATAATAAATCTTTTGTTACACCCTCATCATTGTTCACATTGTCGTATACTATGTTGATGGATAGTGGACAACATGAAACTTTAGGTACTGTTAGATCGAAACATTATTATTTTTAATATACATGGAAAAGAAATATCGTATTATACTTTGGCCCCCAACGTTGCATGAAAAGTATTAAAAACCGTTTATTTTTGTTTCTTTTAGACATCTATGCTCTTCGTTATGTGTATACACCTAACATTTTCAATTAATAATTTTTCAGATTCATCTCTGCCTTGGTTCGTAAAGGATACTATACTAATCACTTCCATTTCACGGACTTGGTCGGAGCTTTGGTTCCGGTTTGGATGTGGTTGGCAAGCGGGTGCACTTTCTACGAAGCATTTACCATGTGGTTGTGGATTATCTGCACAGGAAGCCTGATTTTCTATACGACTGGCTCTAATGCTGCTCATCACCACCCGGATATATGGAAAGACGGCGATCAGCCGAGGTAAAATATTTTTTTCAGCCCGTAAGGTTCTAGATAGTGCCCGTGTCATCATCATGTTCTTCGTATCCGCCGTAGTACATGTACTGTTGGATATAGACCTACCTTTTAGATCTCTAGTTGTTTTGGTTGGAAGCGACCAGCATCAACCGTAAACCCGCAGCTTTAACGGAGTTTTCATCCATCTCGTTGGTGGACGTCCTACGCTGCGTTTGCCGATTCACGGTCTACATTCAAGAACGTTTTAACCCTAGCGGCCATCTGTTTCCCATGCTACCCAGGCGGTCCTCGTGTACCGAAAGGTAAAATGTTGATAGACCTCCTGCAATGTAAATGTAGATAGTAAAGGTAGATAGCCGGGTGGAAAATTGCGTTTTCATCTCTAGGGTGGAAATTATTTTTTTATTTATTTTTCTATTAGCCACGGAGTCGAAGATAATTGAGTTACGTCAATGACACTTGTTTTTCACGTTTCGGCATGGCCATCTAGATGCACGTCGTGGCCAAGAAGCTTATATACAACACTGGAGATTGAACGCCGAACATCCGTTTGAAACAAGAAATTTGATCTTTATTACGTCACGAACATATTCCATCTCTTTCTTTAGTTAGGTTTAGATAGAGATGGAAGTCATTCGTGAAATGTGAAAAAAAGATATGGAATATATAAATAAGTAATAAAGGTCAAACTTCTTCGTTCGGTGTTCAACCTCCAGTTTTGTATATAAGCTCCTTGGTCGTGACCAACTCGATTTTTTTTATAGTTGGCCGTGGCAAGTAGCCTGTCGAAAAGGTACCGTTAGAGGTTGGATGCTTATGTAAATTCAATTTTTTATTATTTTAATTTTTTGTGGTATTTCACTTTCCTCACAGTCGAAATTAAAAGTAGAGTGTCTAAATCGGGTGAAATTATCCATTTCCCCTCGAACTATTGGCGCTCGAACGAAGTGAGAAATATCATATCGTTGTTGTGTTGTTGCTAGATTTCAGCACATTTATTTGACCTCATGGAAGAGCTCCGACTGCTGAAATACAGGTTCACACCTAGTTTGGCAGCTGTGGCCCACTTTATTTACGATTTTGTCTAGTTACTACATATATTAGTCTAAGATACTTGTGCCTTTTTATGGAAATAAAGAATTATTATCATTATTATTATTATTATCTCAGGTGAAATGGGTCACTTTCCACCCCTGGTTATGAATCTACTATTTCATGTGTCCCTGCACGAAACTATTACACTAAACTTATATTTATATACTACTGATTTTGCAACTATACCTAGTACAAAAAATACGTATACATGTACGAGTACGCGAACGTAAAAGGTGATCGTCTCTTACTTACTTACTTCTCCTCTTTTACTTTTACTTTCAGTTACAAAACGGAAACTCCTGATTGGGGTATGCATGAGCTCGAAGCGGTTATGGACCGCAAAGACATCAATGGAAGCCACTTCAGAATATTGACGTTTTTCGGTAACCACGCTCTTCATCATCTCTTCCCCACTCTGGACCACGCAGTTCTGACTTATCTGTATCCAGTGTTCCTTGAGCATGTCAAGAAGTACAGAGCTAACTTCAGGTTGACTAGTCAATTTGATCTTTTCATAGGCCAGTATAAGAGCGCACTTAAAACTGATTTTAAAGTTTATGATGATTAGAACTTTGAAGTTTACGGATAAGAAGTATTTACTTTCTAAGTAAACGAGTGATTGCTATCTTTTTTGCTCTGATTTGATACCCTTTAGGCATACATAATACATATTACGTGTATGTATACGTATATTTATTACCAAATAGATCCGAAGTAAAAACAAACGTGCTATTATTGTGACTATGCGGCACTGACTTAGTAGTGTGTTTATCGTAACTACTTCGATAAAACCTTGTGCCTCTAAATCACAACATTTGCCGTACTTGTTGCTATTTGTGAATAAATAAATGATAGTTGGGACAAATAACTTCAATAAAACATCATAATCATCGTAATCTCATTAAAAAAACTAGTTTTATTTTATTGTTTCATTGACTGGTAAAATATTAAAATTTCGATTAAAACGTACTTAAGCATCAAACTATTGTTATTGTACTGCTGGAGAGATAAGAAGATAGTTGGTGTGGAATTATTGACATTGTTATGTAACAAATCAAGAGATAAATTGTAAACTTGCAGTGTGCTTATGAAGAACATTTAAGTCCCGTGGACCCAACAAGTGAACATGTGTACAATTTCAACATTTTATGCATATTGATGATCTATATTAACAGCTATAAAATTATAATTAAGAATGAATCGTTTGTCATAATTTTCATTTGTAATAAAGTTATTTTTCTGAAACTCCTGACAGTTTTTTTGTCGAAGTTGTTTTTGGAGTAACCTAATTTACTGCATTTATAACATGACATATTAAAAAGTCTTACTTTTTTTTTAGGACTCGTGATAACAATAAGTTTATGGATAAGAAATAGATCCGCCTATAGATATATTCATATTATTTAATTTTATTTTCATTATCATTCTTTTTTTTTTACTCCACCTAAAGCTCTAGTTAATCCCTTGTCACTAACCAAGGCGACTCCAATGCGTTGTTGGTATGGCCAAAAGCGTAATTTTTTCCTCTTATTATAAATACACAGTTTTTTTAAATACGTAATTAGTTACGTGTAGCTTACCTACATTTACACCTAGGTACAGTCAAGTGTAAAAATATGAACTTATTCAACGTTTCAAAAATATGTACCTTCGACTCTTATTCCGCTTCTTATCTTATTTTTGAGTGATTCGAATAGATATTTTTGCACTTAACTGTACCTACCTTCCTATTATGTTGAGCAAAACCTTAATAAACGAGGGTAAATCGTCAATATTGGCCAAAGTTCAACAACTGGCCACATTACACTAAAAATATAGCACACGCAGTTTTTAGGGTTCCGTAGTCGAAACGATAATACGGAATCCTTATTTCGTTTCGTCCGCCTGTCCGTGTGTCACAGGCATTTTACTTAAAAACTAGAACACGTTCACTAATCACAATTGGAATATAGTGTCTTATAATAGCTTACCTACCTACTTTGGGTGTAAAATAATAAAAATAAATATTTTTAAAGGGAGCACTCCATAAATGGAACAGAAACTAAAAAAAAAAGAAAAATCAACGTGTCATGGCACATATTTACACAGCAATTTTAAAAATATTTAAAAGTTTCACAATTTTTTAGATTCGGCGAATATTTTAGGAAGTAATAATTGCTCCGAAAATTGCAAAAATTGTGCTGCCCCCTTTTATCTTCCAAATCATTATGTTCAAAAAATATAAAAAAATCACAAAGGTAAAACTTAATATAACTTTAAACTAAAACAGATTTCGACATGATCAGATTTACCTACTGTTTTTGAGTTATTGGCATAAAACTGTGCTTCTCATCAAAAGGACGTAAGTGCTATGGAGATACGTTCTTTTGTAAGTGAACTTTTTCACGTGACCGATTTCATTTTTGTAAGAGGTGAGTGTTCCGTCTTTCTTGGTTTTCTTTTCTTTGTAATGGCTACGGAACCCTACACTGAGCATGGTCCGACATGCTCTTGGCCGATTTTTTAAGTGCACTGAGACTAAGATAACGTCTAAGTACGAGGTTTACTCGTGCACATTGTTATTAGCTGTGGAGGGGCGCTCCTTCGTGAGTGAACAGATCTGTAATAAATATTGGGTTGTCACTAGCTACAGTCGCTGAGTCGAGAGCCGGAATGATTCGTGTAAAGATGTAAAAATGGCACCTAATTGGGCTGAATATCAAGAGATAGCCCATCAGCGAGCAACAGACAAGAAGACACATGTTACTTTTCCTCAACTAAAATATCCTTCGTTAAGAGATGGCGCTTTTAAGGGTCCGGTGCAATGGTTGACTGGAAAGGCCATGGACGATGGAGCGGAGGGCTTGTGGCGGGTCCATAACGGACTTTACGATTTGACTGAATTCCTTGACAAGCGTCCTGGCGGATCTGAGTGTTTGGATCTTACTAAGGTAAACTTCGTAGCAAAAATTTTTGCAATATAATTAAAAGGAATGTTTTTTTTTTAACTGTATAAGAACTTCAGAATTGTAATTAAACTAGCCTAACCTATTGGGTTCTCTATAGGATAGTCCTGAACTATATTTTGAATAAATTTACAGTTTTAGAAAAAAACGTTCTTTCATATAATAAATATAAGAAGAAAATAGCGGATTTTTTTTCACCTCAGCACCTCAAACAAGCAAGTTTTAATCAGTGAGTAAAATCGCATTTTTGCTCACTGCGTGAGACAAAGTAACCATTTCATTTTTTTTAAATGCTGAGGACAGGGCTGAGTCTACTCATTGAATTCCAAATATTTGAACTTCACTTTGATCTGTCATTGTCACTTCAACACGTCATAATTTATATTTATATACTTAAAAATATATCGAGAATAAATTACATTCCAAAATTTCAAAATTTTCCCGTATTTTAATAAAGTACGCAACATCGTTGCAGTAAAGTCACTGCCGTTGTTTTTCTTTATTTTGTTAATAAAAGCGATCTGGATACTGCTTCCCTCTTAGAGTTGGAATAAATATTTATCAATTTTAATAAACGTGCAACTCATCTATTTCTATTTATGTAATAAAAATCCCAATAAAATCATATTGAAAGGTTTAATAGCATTTATAATAAATTATATTATGTTTATTGTTCATCATTTTTAATGACCCAAAGATGTGGCTTTTTGCAGTATCAAAAAATATACATATTTTACAAGTAGTTCTAAGTTCAAATGAGCATGAGATTTGTATCGTACGCTATTGGACACTTTTTCGTTCCGAATTCAAAACCTCTCTACTTGCCGGAGACTTTTAATGATTGTTTGGCATTCTTAACTTAAGGACGTCCACATTTTTTCTTTTTGTTATTAAAGTAGCTTAATTTACTGCATTATACTCGTATAACATGACATTTCAAAAAGTCAACCGGTTTCATCTTTTTCAGGATTCATGATATTATGACTATTAAAACTGGAAACAATAAGTTTATGGATAACAAATAGATCCGTCTGTATATTGACATTATTTATTTCCATCATGATTATTTTCTATTCTTGTTTACTCCACTTAAAGCACTAGTTAATCCCTTGTCATTGGCACCAACCAAGGCGCCTGCAATGCGTTGTTGGTATGGTTAAAAGCGTAGTTTTTCCTCGTATACACAGTTTTTTTTTAATAATTATGTGTAGTCTACCTACAATTACACCTACCTATTATGTTTGAGCAAAAACTTAATGATTACTACAATTACTTAAAGTTGATTACGATTTTTTATTTGGAATCAAGATATACATTTGCATATTATAATGAATGTACATTTGTAAACTTTATTGCGCATAAAAATAAAGATAAAATACAGATACTCAGAGAGAGATCAAAAAGCAAGCTTATCCCTAACAAGGGATCTCTTCCAACTAAACTAGTTATGAGAATACAATTTATATGGAAGAAGATAAGCAGACACTTAAAATGACCTGAAACGACTGGTGAATGATGATGAATGAGTTAATGACGATTTGCAGTAAAAATCCATTACATGTAAAAAGCGATAAAAAATTAAAACGCGTAAAAACTCAGTCAACTAAAAAGTTGGGAAACCCCCGACTTTGTCAATTCAAAGTTCAATATCTCAAAAACGGCAAAACCGATTTTGATTAAACATGTCTAAGGACCATTGCTAGAAAACCTGCTTTCAAATAAAAAAAAACGCATTCAATTCGGTCCACCCGTTTAAGAGCTACGATGCCACGCACAGACACACAGACACAGATAACGGTCAAACTTATAGCACCCTTTTTGCGTTGGAAGTTAAAAATAAACAAGCATTTTTAATGATATTCATGGGATTAAAAATAATATTGAAATATAACCGATTTTATTCGATCAAATTACTTTTATTCCGAGATAAATTCGTAGTATTGTTTTAACTCAAACATTTCAAGGCAATCCGACAGTACGTGAACGACAGATATATTAAATCCGGTGTATTTAAACTCGTGGCTCTGCTCGGGAAACGGGTGTAGGAGCCGGGACGATTTCCGACAATCTTTTCCGATGCCGACTTGCGACTTCCTGCCAGTCCTGAACGTTACGCGATTTAAGATTATTACTTTTTCTTCCAACTTTGCCATAATTTCATCATAACCGCACTAAATACCCAGCACAAAGCGGGACTTTTCTGCTCTAGAGCAGCAAAAATGTATGAAAATCCTTTATTGCATTGTTTTAGATTTTTTTAATTGCACCACCAAAGAAGTAACACAAGTATTTTTGCTATTAAAATAGCCTGAACAGTGTAAAAAAATCTAGTGTTAGTGAGGTTGGTCAACCTGACGGTCTTATGAAATTTGACAGATTGCGTACAAAAATTATTGCTACCAATCCTATCAAAAAGAGTAAGTAGCCGTATTTAAAAAAAAAACTGTGTGTTTGGTTGGCCAACCTGGCGCCCATCCGAAATTTAACAGATCGCGGGTAAAAATATCTGCTACTAACTCTGCTAAAAAAAGTAAGAAATTAAAAAAAAAAATTGGCGGGAACCTTGCGAATTTTCCGTGGAAATTTTTTGAAAGTGCGAATGTAAACTTACAAAAATGGAATCATCGAGTGCTAGTGACATTTTTTCCCTATCAATTGTTTAGCATGAGTTTTTTTTCATCTACTATTCCTGTAATAGTTGAAAGAAAAGCAGCTATGCACCTCGCATTAAGTAATTTATATTGCCCTCGTGCTTCTTAAAGCCCTCGCTGACGCTGGGACTCCAAATTGGCACTCGGTGCAATAGTAAATAACTTTCTGCTTGGTGCAACAATCTACTATTCTTCTAGCTATATTTTATAATCTACTCTAAAATAATTTCTGTAATTGCTTTAACTTTCCAAAAACTTAATACTGATACTGATTAACATTTTGCGTGCCGTCGTGTTCTGATTGAGATCCGACTTTTCCCGATGGGAAACCATTATAAATGCACTACATTTTAATATTTCATAATCTCACCAAAAATAAGTTAAATATTTTATGTATTTTCGGGCAGGAGGTAATGATTTGCTTTATGTACTTTTAGTTTTGTTTGCGGTTCTAACCTGTGTTTCACTAGTAAATACCTAAAATAGTTTTGACATCATTTGTTTGATGCACTAAATTGCAGCTAAAGCTAGTAATAATGTGGAAGCGACTCCTATTGATTTAATATAGATACGAATTTTATGAGTAATATGACATCTAATGTTGCCAATCAAATAATTTACGGAGCTGACAAAATTTTACGGAGTCGATTTAGAAAAGACACCATTGACCTAATGTCAAAATAAGTAAAGCTTGTGTTTTGGGTGTACTTCGGCTCTCAATTTATTTGTAGGTACACCAAAAACTTAAAATTCTATTATTTTGTACGAGAAAGTTAAATAACAGTTCACTTTATTACAGAACCGCGTCACTGATTCAAAGGCATTCTCGTCGAGCGGTCTCGCGGCCGACAACGGCACTTTGTTTTACAGCCAAAGCCATTTGCTAAAGTCGCCGAAATCTAATCGGACCTGCCGAAGCCGAAACGCCCTTAATAGTCTATCGGGTCGCTGGTTAATTTAATTCGCAATAATAAAGGCAACCGTTTTTTTAGCACTTCCACATCATACACACACATAGCTCGAAGACTATGCTAGTTGATGTAGCAATGGGCGGGCTATATCGCTCGAGGAACAGATAGGTAACTGTTGGGGGAGAAAAGTCCTAGAGTGACGATCACGAACTAAAAGACGAAGCTTTGGCAGACCTCCTGCTTGATGTACTGACAATATTGTGAGAGTTGTCGACAACCGGTGGATTCAAGTGGCGAGTTGTCGTTTATTATGGCGTTCTAAGGGGGTAGCCGGAAGACCATATCGTAAAGCCATATACATGCCAGAGGCAAAGTAAGGAAGTGGAAGACCACCTCCCACTTGGCTGACGACGGTAGAAACAGACCTCAGACTGGTAAACCTGGACTCCAACACGGTGCAAAACCATGCAAAGTGGGAATCGTAGACAAGGAGGCCGACCCGAAGCAAATGGGATGCGGCCTAGCCGGGATGATGGTGAAAAACAACGATAGTGTATAAATACCTATAATAAACGGTAGTGTGTAAATTTCTTAAGAAATCGTGGTTTGGATGTAAACGTAATGTTAACCCATCGAGCAGAATTGGATGAGTTCATAGCGCTCCAGAATTTTCTTGACTAACATTTTTTGGGACTTACTTCAAACGCACACGATGCTGTGGTCAAAATACCGTTTTGTGCACAGGTGTGCGCACAGGGCGCTCGACGGGTTAATGAAAACGTGTCTGATCCTGCCACTTGGCAGTGGTGTTTACTGTTGTATTGATGTACAGTAGAAGGTACCAGTAAGACATTCGGGAAATATTCAATTTTTTAGAGAGGTTCAGTTCCAAAAAATGAACACTGGTAATTTATAATAATAAAAAAATCCGTTCAGACAGACCAACTTGATTGATTCAGGTGTTACTTCGCGAAAATCCATACGAATGGAGTGAAAATTTTTACTTTGATTTTTCACTACCACCTGTGCACTACAGATTCGTCTATTCTATGTGACACTTTTATAATAATAAATAACAGTGTCGTGCGACTCAGTCGCGGTTGTCGGTCGCGGGCGCCATGTTATAGAACGCTACCTTAACTCGTACTTAATTTAACAGATAAACTTTCAGCCGGATTTAATAATTTGCGACGTTAGAATAACAGGCAATTTCATATTTAAATCAGGGTAATATCACTAAAGCCTTGCTGGACTCATAATTTCACTCAGACATTTAAGTAGCGAGAGCTACGGCTTATTTCATTCCAAAGCGGTGATTTCTCAACACTGTTGCTGGTCGCAATTGAAAGGATACAGTAGGTTTGACGAGATAAAGATAAACTACTAATAACTTTCACGGTAAACATTAAAGTGGCTTACATTTTTTTTAGAAAAGCGGCTCTGTTAAGATGTCTACAAAGTACTTGGCGTGTATTGAGTCGATTCCAGGGTAGGAAACGCCTACTCAATGCACGCCGCACGCCATAGAAAGTACAAAGCTCTCGGTACGCGAGTCCGACTCGCACTTGACCGGTCTTTTAACACTCCCATTAGTCTATCTAATGGGTGTGGCCTGTAATACGAGCAACAAATTAAAACATAGATCATCCTCGTCAAACTAACAATATTAGTTCAGCGACTTGTAAAAATAATGGAGTCTTTAAATTTTCCTTTTTTCATACAAATTAAATACTGCTGCTATCAATGTACGCCATCCTAGAACCCAACTGACGTCGCCTATCACGCTACAAACATCAAGCATTTTGCTTTACATTGCTTAAGATTATATACGCATAAACTTAAAAGTGTAATAAAAATTAAAAATCTAATTATTTTTAAAAGACGCTGAACTAGTTTTGTTCAGTTTGAGGAACATGATCTTTGTTTTAATTATTTACATATTACAGGCCACACCCGGGATACCTAAGAACCATCGCTAAAAAACCTTATTTCAAATTAAAAACAACCGCATTCAAATCGGCTCACCCGTTTAAGAGCTACGGTGCCACAGACAGACATACAGGAACACATAGCGGTCAAACTTATAACACCCCTCTTTTTGCGTCGAGGGTTAAAAAGAAAATAGGGACCACGTGAGTTTTATTGATAAAACAAAAATACTAATTAATTAATACAATATTCTCTAAAACATTCCTTCTCTCAATAATGTTTTTATTAATACAACATAATAAACACAATTCAAACTACCTACCTACTACTTTTCGCTTAATGATAATTATTCGCTCGCCGAGTATTCGCTCCCATAGAGCTTATATATAATCCAAAAGCTTAATGGTTACTTGACCTGAAATGTATATTTCAGAACTAAATTATTATTATTATTATTTTAAAATTTATGACGGTGGAAGCATTCTACACTTCCACTGAACGTAGATATAGTTTAGATATAGTTAGTGTTTAGTTTTGTAACTCAGGCACCCCATAATTCCTGTATTATTATTATTATTTATTTTTCTTGTAATTTTTTTTTTTTTAATTGTATACTATAGTTTTTAAGTATTTTATTTGTAATTATATTATTATGAAAAATGACTTTCTGCCAAGTTTCTTGCGGCGCATTCTTCTTGGCAATGATGGTGTTTCCGAAAGCGCTGGTAGTTTTGAAAATGACGTGTAAAAGTGCCCATTGCGGCCTATTTACTGAATAAATGATTTGAATTTACGCGACAATAAAAAAAGTTATTTAGGAATCTTCGTCTTTGCATCCCTGGACGGTAGATCACGCTCTTCGACTAGAAGTTGTAGTGCAAGGAACATCTGCTGGTACTACAGCCGGCATTTGGAGTCGAAAAGAGTAAAAATTATTAACCCGTTAGATTCACGTGGGTGGATAATAACACCGGAATTAACCCATCACTGTTCACAATCACTTTCGACGCTTTTCTACATATAGGTCTATCAGATGTCTAACTTGAAAATTTGACTATGGTCCAATAAACTGCCTTTTCTCTTTGTGCTCTTATTATGTAATAACCATTTAACTATCCGGCTAGTTAATGACCCGTTGCTGCAACCCGAGAGACAGCTACTGTAATTCAGACAAGTTTATATTCGCCCCTCGCCATCAATTTGAACACAGCATTAAGTTAACATAACGTTATTATATTTAAAAAAAAACCTCTACAGGATTGTTTACTTAAACTAGTTTCAAAAAGCCTGGTACTTATATTGATAAAATCTGCAAATAATGTGTAGATCAATAATAATATCAAAAATGCTGTCAAAATTACAATATAAAATAAAAATAGGCCAGTGTCCTAGAAAGACCTTATCAGTCTGTCACATTACCAGTCTGGCCGATTATCAGAAAATATTGCACAAGTTTTTTTCTTTTGTCAATTAACGGAAACAATTATGAATAGGTAAACAGCCAGTTAAAGTTCCGCGTGCCCCACTCCCGAACTTTGACGCGCTTCATCTTTGTCATTTTTGTTTGAGTGACAAAAGAAAAATAATTGTCAATATTTTCTGACAATCTAATTGAACGACTAAATAGAATAATGTTTTGAACCAGGAAACTAACCAATTGTAGAACTTCATAAAACGGGGTAAGTAGGGACAAAATTAAAGTTCAAACATCGATAAAAAAATATTTTCATATGCGGCAAGTTGTTTTAGATAAAAATGTTTCGGTGGTATGAATTTTAGTTTAATAATGATTATCTGTCGTTGAGAATATAGACTAATTCCAGGTCACCCCGTAGTGGGGTCAGAAGGGATAGGAACAAATAAAAAAAATTACGATAGCAAATTAACAGAAAAAAAAACCGGTCAAGAGCGTATCGGACACGCTCAAAATAGGGTTCCGTAGCCATTACGACAAAAATAAGTAATAATTTTCTAAGGATTTCGTATTTTATACGGAATCTTCCAAGTTTAGGTATATTTTATACCTTAGGCTGCTATTTACTTTTAAACTAGTAATAAGTCTCAAGCAAACTTAGCCGTTATAGTTTTTATTGTAAGTTTGATATACCGGTTTAGATTTTAATGAAAATTTGCACTTTAAAGTTAAATATTTCGCAAACACATCACTGAATCAAAAAATCGTCTTAGCAAACCCCTAATGGTTAAAATACCTATCCAACGATACCCCATACTACAAGGTTGGATGAGAAAAAAAAACACCCCCACCTTACGTCTATGGGAGGTACCCTAAAAAAATTTTTGTAATTACAGTTTTCTAGCATTGATAGTCCCTGAGCAAAGCCGCGGACGGACGGACAGACAGACAGACAGACATGGCGAAGCTATAAGGGTTCCGTATTTGCCATTTTGGCTCCGGAACTCTAAAAAGGAGATATAATGTCTAAAAATATAACTAAACTACTTTTAGAGCAAGCTGAGCAAGAAATTTTAAGTAGCAAGTGTGACAACACAAAATATTGGTTCTATCCCCTTTTACCCCCGCAATCCTTTCTTACCCCGTTTTACGGTACTAAAATTCGAATTAATCAAAATTAACAGTATTTGAATATCCTCTTTCTGCTTTCCTCGAACCAAATAAGGTACAGTGTGACAACAATACAAAGCATCGCAAGATATTCTTTCCACGCTAAACTTAAAAGACAAATAGTTTTACACAAGACTCGTGCACGCAAGGGGTGACTCGCCGACTCGATATCTAAAGCAAACAGCGCTTCCCTTCACTTTAATCCGATTTTAAAGGGGGGTTTTAAACTTCAACAGAATTGACCGATATCCTTTTCATTAAGATAGGACAACGGAACAAATGGGTATTTCCATTAGGTTCCAGAGTAAGCTGGCCGTAATGCGATTTGCAGGCTTTTGCGGGGATCGTACGACAGTGTCTTGTAAAGCAATTTGCTTTACCTACCTTTTATCCCGCACTCAAGGATTGCGGCAGTAGGAAATATTTTTAATGTTATGTTTTTGTGACGTGTTTTAAATGTGTATAAAAAATATGATATAAATATTATGTACATACATTTTATGTGTAAGTGGATCAATCAACTTTTTAGTTTAGCTAACTAAACTAAACTATGGTGTACAAACCACTAAAAGTTATGAGTTGTGACAATTTTAAGGCAATTCCTTCATGGTTAATCTCCTAAGAATGCCATTACAATACCATACATTACAAAAACATTTTTCAAACAAGTGTATCAACGTATCACTGATATCTTCTGAGTTACGGGAAAAGTTGATTAGTTTGTATTACTAAAATAAACTAGAACAATTACTTTGCACGCCCCGGACCTTACGATAGCTACATTAATGCAACATGTCTAACATCTGATAGCATGGTAAGCGGTTGTGTTGCTTTGAAGATGAGCTCTGGTTGTGTTCGAAACGCGTTACGTCAGTGTTGTGTGATGGTGGTGATAGTTGATTTTGTGTGATTTGCGTATTCCGACAGTGCGGAGGTGGAGAAGCTGCATGAACACACATTTCTTGCATAATCGTAGCTATCATGAGGTCGCGGGTGAGCAAAGTAATTGGTTTAGTTTATTCATATGGATCTCCGCAAAGTAACGCCCGATTCAATAAATTATAGTATTACTTCAAAAGTTTTTGGATAAAAAAAAAATATTTTTAACACAAGCTTTTTTTGCTGACTGTATTTCTTGTCAACTTTACTTGCATTGTCACCCAAACTACATTTGCATACCTACCTACCAAATTTCAAGTCCATTAACCGTGTTGAAGAGTTCCGTCCTGTGGTGACGATCCTGTCCGGACTATCACTACCAGAGCTTTGGGCTTAAACCACTAAATTTCATAATACCTTATTCACTAATAACCCTAATTTTCAAATTACCATGGGCTAATAATACCTAAAATGTCAAATTGTCTCTTGTATATTAATATGAACGAAATTCATTATGACTTTGACTTAAAATGTCATATTCTCTAAAAACCTAAATATTGAAATGCACAATTCAATCAAATACCGAATGACAGAAATGACAAAATATTAAAACAACTCAAACCAAAAACACCCACAAGGCAAAATGCCTAATTTTTTTTCACGGGTGGTGTTTGAGAAATTTGATGTTCATTATTGAATTTTAGTATAGTTCCTGTTCAACGTACAAATTTAGGTATTTTAACTTTTGGTTTTTTTAAGCAATTGTTGTTTTGCCATGAAAGTGATTTTGAAGTTTAGGTATTATGAGACTAAGGTATTTTGAAATTCAACCATATTAAGATTCCGGTGTTTTAAGAAAACAAAATTAGGCTTTCTGCAATTTAGGTATTTTGAGACCAAGAAGTTTTGAGATCTGGGAATATTGATAAAAAGGTAAAATGCTATTTAGAAGTTATAAGCCGAAAGCTTTAAAATCTTACTCAATATAAAAATGGCTGAATATAATTTAATGTAAATTAAGTACTTTCAGCTTTTGTCCAAGCTTCGCTAGTATTTTATTCTTATAAAAATTTGCAATGCTTTTGTTTTCTTAGAATTTGTTTAAAGTTACAGTAGTTGCTTTAAACAAAGGTAAAGTTTTGTTCAAATAAAATTTCGCAGATGGTAGGACCTTGTGCAAGGTCCGCCCGGATTGCTACCACCATCTTGCTCGCTAATCCTGCCGTGAAGCAGCAGTGCTTGCACTGTCATGTTTCGGCGTGGAGAGCAAGACAGTGGATGAAATTACTGGCACTTGAAGTATCCCATCTTAGGCCTCTAGGTTGGCAACGCATCTTCAATTACCCTGATAATGCAGGTGTCTATGGGCGGTGGTGATCTCTTACCATCAGGAGACCCACTTGCTCGTTTGCCATCCAGTCGAATAAAAAAAAAAGTGGAAGCAGATTATAAGCAAGAAACTTTTTTTCACTAATGATGTACAAAAATAAAATATAATATTATACCTGTGAAAGGTATAATTTTCGAATGAACGAATCAAAATGATCAAAAAGAATTTAAAAAATCGAAACCGATAGTTATGATTAAATCGAAATCATAGAGGATTTTACCATTAGAGTAGAAATTTTATACATTTTTTTTTTCAAAAACGGCCAAGTGCGAGTCGGACTTGCCCATGAAGGGTTCCGTAGCAGCAAGTAACGTAATACAAAAGTTTCCTTTACTTTTAAATTTTTGACGTATTAAAAAAACTACTTACTAAACCAATTTTCGGTCGAAGTTTGTATGGTCATTTAAGTACATCATAATATATATTTTTTGTTTTATCATGTTCCTATTTTAGAAGTTACAGGGGGGGGGGCACACACATTTTACCACTTTGGAAGTGTCTCGCGCAAACTATTCAGTTTAGAAAAAAAATATATTAGAAACTTCAATATCATTTTTTAAGAATATCCATAGGTACCCCACACGTATACCTACCGTTTGATGAAAAAAAAATATTGAGTTTCAGTTCTAAGTATGGGGAACCTCCAAAATTTATTGTTATTTTTCTATTTTTGTATGAAAATCTTAATGCAGTTCACAGAATACATCTACTTACCAAGTTTCAATAGTATAGTTCTTATACTTTCGGAAAAAAGTGGCTGTGACATACGGACGGACAGACAGACAGACAGACATGACGAATTCATAAGGGTTCCATTTTTTGCCATTTGGCTACGGAACCCTAAACATGCCCAAACGCTATGGGCTTGCTGCGCTTTGATTGACTGGCTCAAGGTGGAGCAGGATAGTAGAGTTGGGCAGGCAGATATTATGATCGATTTCGATAGAAATCGTGATATTTTTTTTTTCATTGTAACAGACCAACTTACAAACCTTTGCTTTAACTTTAACATTAGAACAATTCCCACCCACTTACTAGCAACATTTTATACACTAGCAACAGTTCCCCCAACCTAAGTGCTAAATTTTAATGGTATCGGAACCCCACAGCTTAGTTACGCTCGATGTAGCAACAAACGTGCACTTTATATTTCGCATAAGTAGAGATTTACGAGAGGAAGCTAATCGGGAGGTTTGCAGCATGCAGGTTTTGTACGGAGCTGCGACAGGTGCGGATATCCCATTGTGTGCGAGTATCTACTGAGGTGCATTTGAGGACAATTCAAAAAATATTTTATTTGACGCATACTTTATTTAGCGTAGCGCAGCGTAGGTCATCCAACGAGACGGACGCCGGTGGTGCAGGCCGCTTCCAACCGAAGCAACTGGAGGTCTACGGGGAGGCCTATTAACAACAGTGTACGCCCTGGGGCCATGATGATGATACTTAATTTACAAAATATTTACACTTTAAGGTTAACATAAGTACACGAAATAATAATTTTAACTAAATAAAAAAAAACAGAAATAAGTACCGTAAAATGACTTCGCAATAAAATTATAGAAAGGAAACCCCGTCCAAAAGATCTACCTGTGGCATTAGATACTCCTTTGGACCGCAAGTGCGATCCGCTGGGACAAGTACGCGCCGGCTCTTGAGGCCCCAGAAGCATCGATCAATCGGGTCGACAGGGCCCTTATAAAAGAGTTCATGTTGGCTGACCAGAGCCCTAAAGTCTCAACAGCAAGCGCCAATAATAAAGTGTTAAGTCGGGAATTAATCCCATATGAATGTTAGTTGCACTATATCGCCACTAAATTTAGTAACGCGGCCAGTTTGATAAGTACCTTTGCGCTCGGGACAACACGAGGGGTCCTTTTTGATTAGAATTTAGCTATTCTTAAGTTAAGCGTGTATTTTTGTATTAATAAAATAAAAATACGTGAAGATGTATCCACTTTTGCAAAAGTGGTGAATCCCACTGCTGAGTCAGTGCACTTACATAGATAAATGGGTCTGTTAAATAGGGCTGGCGCAGTTACGGTCATGGATCGATACGCACTGTTTTGTCATTTTTTTAACAAGCCTTTTTTGCTAACTGTGCTGTGACATTCAAGAATATTTAAGAAGTTCGCCAGTTTATAGAGTAACACTCTATAAACTTATAACAGGGACAAGATCAAGGAAAGCGTCGACGTCATCTCAATGGTTTCAAATATAATAAGTAGTGTTTACACAAACCCATTGGCTGTTAGCGTAGTATATTGTGGTAGAAAATAAATACTTTTAGTTCAGCTACCTAATCAAACAGTGAAATAAAAACAAGCCCTAGAAAATAAAAGAAATGAACAAAATCATGAATTTATTATTTGTGTTGTATAAAATGGCCTTAAGTGCTTTGAGACCGACGGCAGGGACCGCAAACATAGGCAGAGTGCAGCGAGCAGTTTGCTATCGCTAATAATAAATGTGAACGAGTCCTATCCCAACCCATTTCCCTTCAAGAAAAACGCTCACCAACAACCTCCTTCAGTTGAAATCATATTTTAATAACCAAAGCAAACATTAAATTATCCTTTTCATTACAGAAACAGTAGATGAGATATTGTCGTACATATCATTAAACCAGAAAAGAAAATAAAAGATTTGTTACTGTTCAAGTTTCCAAGACAAAGATCCTTTTGCGTGGAACGTTTCGATGTTCTTTGTAACATGACCAGCGGTACAGGAGCTCTCATCACTCAACACGTTACCCTTTTGACGCCTGGATATGTTTGTGATAAAGGAGAGGCAAAGGTTCTCTCATGATGGTTTCTGTACTATAAAACGACAAGCCTTGTTATCACTAGACGATATAACGGCCTTCATTGCTGCGACTTTATGTGCCGTAAAACGTCATTCGTTAGCAAATGAAATAAAGTATGTACTGGAAATATGAACTCTGCTTAAACGTCAAAATTTGACGTATGGATTTATGTCGCAGCCGTAAAAATTGCAGGTGAGAACGTTAAAGTGGTAGGCACCTACCATACCAGTGAAAATTTGAAAGAAAGAAAGAAAGAAAGAAGACATTTATTTACTAATACGGAAGACACTCAAATACAATAAAATTTACACAATTACACACAAATAAAACAAAAATAAAAATACCTACATGATAAAACATGAAAAAAGTAACATACTTAATACACAATTTTGCGTGTCCCCGCAAAAGCGAAACGGTCGCTGACTCAATTATAATTATTAGCTGAATTTATGAGTCAACAACGGATTCCTTACTTAAGTCATAAATCACAATGCAATCAATCAATGCAGTCAATGCACATTTAACCTTCTTAATGCAAACCTAAGTTACATAATTAAGCTAGTTTGAAAGATGTCATTACGTTCCCACGCGGGCCCAGTGCGGATTGGGAACTTCACACGCACCATTGCATTGGCCCAAGCCCTCTTGTTCTGAGAGAAGGTCTGTGCCCAGCAGTGGGACGTATATAGGCTGGGATGATGATGATGATGATAAAATTTAATATATATTTCTCTGACGGATATAACCATCATTGACATCGAAAAGATAAAAATTTAATATTGAATGAGGTGCTGCTTACTTGGCTCATTAGACATTGGCTTATTAGACTCCGATATCAGATGAGATAGATACAAAACAAGTCTTTATCGTTTGAAAAACTAATAATAACTGATGGGGAAGAATAGTTTTTGAGTGGGACCCAGACGACGTTCCGTCGGCAGTCCTCACAACTAGGTGGAATGACAATATCGCGATAGTTGTGGATAACCGGTGGATAGAGATGGCAATCGTTACTTGTGGCACAGTGTAAGAAAATGTAATTCTTAGACTTTGCTTGTGGCGTTCTAAGGGGGAGACCCTATGATTAAGAGCGCTCATTTTCCAGCTGATGAAGATGATGAGAACGTGTAAAGGTTATAAAACTAATAAAACATGAGCTTAAAGGTCAATGAACAATATTATCTGTACCTAATAAAGTTTTCAGAACATCAAAACCAAAAATTTCTAGCCAGAATACCAAAATCAAGCCAAGCCAAGCCACTAAACCAAGGCCTACTTAAAATTTTGGAGTCGTAAATATCTTACTATCAAAAGTGATACACACGAGTGCAATTTCTAACGTGGTAGATTGAACGAAGCGAAAATATAAAAGAATTATTCATAGAGCTTCGTGAAGTAGGCGTAGAGATAGCACCCGGCTGCCGGTGGGAATACAGCAAACTACTTGGTTATTTACTGCGAAGTCTGCGAACCTCAATTTACTGAACTCATAGAATCGACGAGATTCATCGTGGCATAGTGAGGCGGGTTGCGCATTGTCAATAATGCTAATATACCGGAAAATTATAACGGCTAAGATTGCTTTAGAATTATTTGCAGTTTAAGAGTAAATAGCAGCCTAAGGTATAAAATATACCTAAACTTGGAAGATTCCGTACACAATTTGATATCTTTAGAAATATATTACTTGATTTTATCGTAATTCCTACGATACCCTATCTTGGGCGTGTCCGACACGCATTGCCTATGAAACTGAAAGAAATAAGTTATTTTTCATCTCAGCACCTCAAACAGCCAGGTTTTGCTATGAGACAAAGCTGAGGATTCAGGATTCTAACCTAGAATCCAATTGTAGAATCCTTCGCTTACTTGGGATTTAAAATCAACACTCGCACCAAAAAACGACTGTGCTCTCTTGTTGCACAATTAACTATTTCACCTCAGCACCTCAAGCAGGCAGGTTTCGCTATTAGAAATCAGTAAGCAAAATCGCATTTGGTTCACTCCGTGAGACAAAGTAACTTTTTCATAAAAAAAAATGCCAAGAACAGTGCTGGGTCTACTCACTGAATTCCCAATATTTGAACTTCACTTTGATCTGTCACTTTCACTGCAACACGAAAAAAGCGAGAGATAGGATCAAATCGATACTAAGTTCGATTTTGACTATAAAATACAAATACAAATTATTTAACAAATCGAACGTCAATGAACGAAATTCCCTCTCAACTTTACTTTTGTCTAAGGTTTTTTTTTTACTTTTTAATTATGCAAGAAGTATAATACAACACAAACCTATAAAAATACCGTGTTGATTACAACCTTTAATTAAATTTAGTAGTCATCATCATCTCCTCCTAGCCGTATTCGGCTACAGCGACTATTTCCTAACCGCTGAGATCGTCGCTGATGTGCTCTCAGGTGGCTGACGTATCCGATTTTAGCAACAAATGAGCGACCACACTCTCCACCCGACATAATTATACTGGATAGCTGCAGGTGGTCTAGCTTCTTATCGCGTTTAGCGTCCAGTTCGCAACGGCAAAATTACCCACTTTACCATCCACTGTATCATTGCGACCGGTCTTCGGCCGGAGTCTCCCACTTGGATGGAACAATCAAATCAAATCAAATCAAAATCGTTTATTTGTCCAACACAGGTACATGAGGTCTTATAGGTAAATGTTTTGTATCACTATGTCGGGCCGTAAGGCGTACAAATTAACTTAAGGTCAATTAAATTAAGGTCAGGTCTAAGACACCTGTAGTTCTTATTAACTGATTTAACTATTCAAATATTCGTTTATTGTATAGAACGCTTCTTTAGCTAAAAATTTATACAATTCTTTTTTAAACTCGGTTATCATTATCTTGTCTCTCGGTGTCACACGAGACCAAAGTTTTTTTAGATCTCGTGTGTCTGAATCAACACTCGCAGCAAAAAACAACTTTGCCCTTTTATTGCACAAATAACTATTTTTACCGTAACTACAATAATTAAAATCGTGAAAGTTCGATACATTGTACCTACAATTATCTCATGATACGAAATATTTGATATTCTTCAGAAATTGATGAAAGAAGAGATTGGGCTGTATCCTAAAGCATTATTACATTATTTTAACGGCTGAAATAATGCCTTGGGCCGGATTTTTTATTAAGTACAATGCCAGAATCAAACAAGATATAATTATAGGTAACTACTTCTTTTCAAATGTTTTTGAAAATGGAAAGACCAAAAGTAGTTTTTGGATTTACCGATATGACTATGATAAACAGTTGGTACTAATCTCAGCTTGAGAGGAAAGGTTAAAAATTATACGGGTGCTGTCCACGCGACCCGAAAAAGAACATCCTAATTCAGCAAATACACGAAATCACGGCCGGGACTTGTAGAAACGTTTTATTTATCTGAACGTGTGTGATTTTAACAGGCTCGCGCATTTGTACGTGGCATAAATTACAGAGCACACCGGCGTATGCTGTGTAATTCATTTCACGGTTCGTTAACCTTTTTCTGAATGTGGATACCTCGACTCGCCGCTGATCATGATTCTTGATTCAGATTTCTCGTACCTTTTCACGGTGAAAGATTTTCGAATGTTGAATTGGGATCATTGATTTGGTATTTGTCGCTACGCCAATTGCGATGTTGTTGGTTGCTGCCAAAAGTTAATGAACAGATTTTCTGTTTGGATTTACATCGTTATTTGTTTTTATTAGAGTTTTTCTTTATCTTGCTGTCAGGAAATGACAATATCATGTTTTATACCTAAAAATTCATGTCAGCTGGACCTAATACTTAATTACTCTAATATTACAATACAATACAATACAAATATTCTTTATTGATCACCAAAAGCAGTACAGAGACGTTGCAAAAATAGAAAAATTCAGGTAGACAATAGGCGGTCTTATCGCTAAAAAGCGATCTAACAAAATGCAAGGTTACTTACTATGAAAATCATTAAACAAGTAAATTTAGTTAAAAACAAATGAAATAAAGCAAAAATTACAATTTAAATCAACCATGCATATTTGAAAAAATAATGCCATAATTTTTATCATCACTGAACGCAGATCGAAACTAAAGCATTAAGTAGATTTTTCATGGTCTTAAGAGACCTCAGTGTCTGTATATGCTATATTAGGGTTGCGTAGCCAAAATCTCAAAAACGGGACCCTTATAGTTTCGCCATGTCTGTCTGTCTGTCCGTCCGCGGCTTTGCTCAGGGACTATCAATGATAAAAAAGCTGTAATTTTGCACGAATATATATGTAAACTTTGCCGACAAAATGGTACATAGACCCATAGACGTAAAGTGAGGGTGATTTTTTTTCTCATCTAACCCTTGTAGTGTGGGGTATTGTTGGATAGGTCTTTTAAAACCATTAGGGGGTTGCTAAAACGGTTTTTCGATTCAGTGATTTGTTTGCTAACTATTCAACTTTAAAGGGCAAATTTTTATTAAAATCGAGCCAACCCCTCCCTCTAAAATCTAAACCGGTGGGTGGAAAAATTAGAAAAAAATCAGGATGGTAGTAAGTATATCAAAATTACAAGGAAAACTATAACGGTTAAGTTTTCTTGAGAATAGCAGCGTAAGGTATAAAATATACCTAAACTTGGAATATTCCGCACAAAATACGAAAATACGAAATCCTTAGAAAAATATTACTTATTTTTTTCGTAATGGCTACGGACCCCTATTTCGGGTGTGTCCGACACGCTCTTCGTCGCCGGTTTTTCTATATTGCTAACACAAACGATTTGATAGCAAGTGATGGCACAAAGATCAGCAATCAAAGTTTATATTATGAACTTACACATTTGACTCAAGAAGCAACTGTAGGTACTAAAATGGTCATCTGTCTTGACACAAACGTTAAACCGTAATCGAATCCTACAAGGAAGATAGAAAAAAATAAACTCGGTACGTGAGCCGAAAACACGATCGCACCTACTCAGCATTTGTTTTGTAAGTCAATGAGAACCTGTGTAGTGTAGGCGTTTGTAAAACTCATTCCTTATTGAAAGCATGTGAGAACGCAACTTAGGTACATTATATATACATTGGATTCAGATGGCGTTTCGGATTAAAATTCTAATATCGCTGAATGAAATACTATAATTGGGTATATTATTATGGGAGAGTTGCATGATTTTGGGGGAAAACATTATCCAATCAGGACCAATGAAAATGTAAGTACTTCTAGTTCTAGATATTCCCGATAGTTGACCAAAACTTTTAAATCAGATAACCTAAGCCAGGCGTGATTATTTTGGAACCGCAATTGAATTGCAAGATCTGTAAAATAATAAACAAATTATACGATTGATTAATTATGTCGGTAGCCTTTTGCAAAAAACTGACACTTAAATTCTTAACCAAGTATTTACTTAGGGTTAAATAAAAAGGCACTGGTTTTAAAATAAAAATAATAACAAACCATATTTCCAAGACCATAGACAAAAAAAATACTTTGAATCCAAAAAGATTCAAAAACTTGTGCAAACTTGCACACCAAGTAGCATCTTCCAAAATTTTTAACGTAACCAGCTAAAGTGAAATATGATACATCAATCTTTACATGTATCAAGGCTCAGTGGAACCGATTGAGGTCAGTACCAGTCATATATCTCAGTCAGCGCCGAGACCGCTTACTGCACTAAGCTCCAACATAGAGAAGTTTCAATGTACCGAGTTATAAAATTGGTACGCGAAAATTTCTCGGTGGAAAATTTTACAATACCCCTTTACGTGTGGCTTGGCTTATACCTTAGACCGGGTGACAGTGAATAATTGAAATGCGTTTGATCGGTTTGTAGTGAGACGTTGAAAATCACTGCCATTTCGCATTAAGGTTAAAGACCTAAGCGCAGGCAACTACAAAAAGGATCGATACGGCCAAAGTTACAAAACGGCAAGACAAAAATGTGTACACACAACTTTATTAACTTAAAATTAAGGTCATGTATGTATGGTTGTGTAGAATGAACGTAGGTTTCCAAAAATCTAATACATATGTAACATTATCTCGGGTAGACGTCGTCTGCGCCTGAAAAATACGCAGCGTGCATTGGATCTCCGTATAAACACAAAATATAATCGTTGGACATATTATCTATATATCTCTATATATTATATTATTATTATTATTTTTATTCGACTGGATGGCAAACGAGCAAGTGGGTCTCCTGATGGTAAGAGATCACCACCGCCCATAGACAACTGCAACACCAGGGTATTGCAGATGCGTTGCCAACCTAGAGGCCTAAGATGGAATACCTCAAGTGCCAGTTATTTCACCGGCTGTCTTACTCTCCACGCCGAAACACAACAGTGCAAGCACTGCTGCTTCACGGTAGGATTAGCGAGCAAGATGGCGGTAGCAATCCGGGCGGACCTTGCACATGGCCCTACCACCTGCATTATGTGCTTTTTACTAACACTTCCCACCTTCTCGTGATTTCGGCCGCTGCAATGTGTTCCAAAACGGCAACGTATGTAATTTTAACAATATAAAAAGCACGATTAAGTCTCTTTGTGCTATAAGTAGTATCAAAATAGGAGTCTTGTATATTTTCACAATGTTCAAATATTACAAATCTCATAAAAACATGCTCCATACCTTTGAGGAAGATATGAAAAGGCTCATTTTCTTGAATCTATTGCATAGGTTTAAAAGAAGCCTCTTACAATATAAAACTTTAGATCCTTTTACAGATAATGGTGTAGTCTTACAGGGACATTTTTTAATATAGTTGGCGTCATGTGACGAGATGTAATATACGAGGCAATATCTCTCGCCTTGCAACCGTGGGACTGCGTGTCTGTAGTGGGAACCCATCTAGTTTATTTACCAGAAATTATAATGTTTTAAACTTTCGTAATTTTCACTCATAGTCAAAATACCACAAACGGGACTTATCACGCTAAAACACACGAGTAATATTTACCTCGACGTTTCAACCAAATAACACCACCACCATTATCCACCATTATTCGTGACCACGGCCACTGTAATGTGGTTGAAACGTCGAGGTAAATTATTACTAGAAATTTTTTTATTTAGGATTTTCTAATTTGGCAAAATAAATCTGCATTTGGAAAGCTTTCTTTTAGTCTGATACTCACAGAAGAATAAAATTCCGAGAAACGCTAGCGAAACTTGGATTCAGATAACGTACCTATGGTCTTTAAATCATTTGAATGTACAATACAATACAAATATTCTTTATTGCACCCCACAAATCAGTACAAACAAAAATAATTTAACTAATTAAGCAACATAGTAGAAAAAAATATACATCAAAAAATAAATTTCCATCATCTTATTTTAGACAATCATCTAGGCTATTTAAATTATAATATTCCTTTTTTTGTAACATACAAAATATATAAAAACAAAAAGACTAAAAGAACTAAGCTAAGATACTTACCTTATCTAAATTATATCCTAGTATACCCATAACCTAGTATAACCATAAACCATAAACATAATTAAGTAACAGATTATCCTTAATTTGTGTAAATTCTAATGCTATATTATGTTTTGCTAAGGCAAAAGTAGTGATTAAAAAATATCCAATTAAATAGTCCCAAATCATTATTTTAATTACTTAAGTTCAGTATTCCTTAAATCGCAAAAATCGTAAGAGTGCCATAAATAGACAAAATAATACGTTGCCTCTTGTTTCCGGTTATTTACCGAATAGGTCACAAATAATCCGTTACTTTGAGAAGGCTCTTTCTAGGGGAAGTCACGTTCGGCTGCTGAATGGCTCAAATAACACAGTTTTCGCCAAAACTTATTCCTGCGACTAAATTCTATTCATACTCGTTGTGTGACGTCGTTTAGTTTGTCATATTTTATTTCGTTTTCGTACTTTTTCTTATTTTCTTAAAACAATACTACGAACTTTCGAGTTTCGAGAAAATCCATGGTCTCGCATATTTTATCACATTTCCCAGAGATTGATTTTGCTCTACAATGCGTTTTAGATTTACATGTGACTATGACTTTACTCTAAAGTTCGTATAAGTATTTTCGGAGAAGAATATTTTCTTGTTTGTCGAGTTGTTGAGAGCATTACTTAGGCTAGTAATTTCACCGGCTATCTTACCTTCAAACTGAACCACAGCTATACAAACTCTGCTATTTGTAGGCAGGTTACCCATGAGGCGACCATCAGGCGAGTGTAGGTACCACTTTTCTCAAAGCTGGTAACGTTCCAATAGCACTGAAGATGTCCATAGGTGGCAGTGATAGGCGATCCGCAAGTCCATTTCATCATCATATCAGCAGTAGGACGCAGCCGTATGTAGGAGTAGGAGGCAGGAGGTTTGCCAACCGAGGCAACTGGAGGTCTATGTTCGACAAGACCGTTCAATGGTTTAAACATAGAATTAATAAACTGGTGATCACACACACACACACACACAATCATCACGCCTGTATTCCCAAATGAGGTAGGCAGAGCACACGAAACGATACCGCTTCGGAGACACTTTTAGCAATTTTAGGTTTAGAGTTTGACAAAAACGGTACAATAGCGACAGGTTGCTAGCCTGTCGCCTACGGTATACCTTAACCTATATCCTTTGTCGCCTCTTAGGACATCCACGGAAGAAATGGAGAGGTGTAATTCTAACTCGACACCACACGGGTACAACCATACCCTTACCCTTATATGCCCTTTATACCCTTTTATATACCGTTTCTTTATGTATAATAGTATAAAATAGAAATATTTTCAATCTGTGTCTGATGAAGCATATTACTATTATATCAAAATAACAAATTAAATCAAACTAATTTTAAATGATACTAAGTAGCATTAGTAGTAATTTATTGATATTAGTGACACTAGCTAAATTAGTACCTAATTAACTAGTTACCAAGATAAATTTTTTATACATCGCAATGTTCTTAAATCATACATTTTTAGCCGTGATGCAAATTTTCTTAGTCGGTGTCAGTCGAATAATGCTATTTGACGATGCGTAGATAAGATTATTATCACTTTCGACCACTAATCCATAAACATCGCTAACATCTGCCAGTTTATTAACGACTTGGTTTTCATCAATGTTATAAAAGCCCTGGGGTGTAGAGAAATACAAATGGATTGTTGATATCAGCTGTTAAACTATTAAGGTTGTAATCACCCAAAAACACAGTCTCTCCTTTAGCTTTTTTATAACAAAACAAACCTGAAGAATTTTTGAAATACAGATTGTCCTTGCCGTCTGTAGCTATAAGCAGTGCTTTAGTATCTTGTAATTCTGGAAGCAACGCCGATACGCCGTCTTTAAACGTGTACACGTTTTCGTTGGGATAATCTGTAGTACAGTTTGTCGCTATAAAACATGTGCCAAATGTTCTTTCCATCTTTTTCAATATGGTTCGCTTTGTGTGTAGCGGCATTAAACTCGTACACACCATCTCTTCCACCTAGATAAACTTTCTGACTATGTTTGTCTACAGCAGAAGCAAATCCTCCAGCGATTCCAGTAATCGTATTGTATTCGTTAGTTTTTAGATTGATGTAACCCGATTTGAAAATATCGTTCGTTTCGCCCTCAGCAGTGTAACTGAAAAATAGTGTGTTGGTATCATAGTCGATTGTCATTTGATACGGGCCGTTTATATTTTTTAACAGAACTTGTTTTTCATGGTTGATGTTGTGGATCGATACAACGTCGCAATCAGTTTCGATAACTCTGGCCTGACTAAACGCCAGTAGCATCAAACTAATGACGAGCTTCATCTGAAATAAATAAATAAAAAGTAGTTAAGTAATATGAATTCAAGATTCGTGTACCTACAATGTTTGTCATTCATTCATTTATATAGACGACCAAATAGCCCCGTTGTTAGAGAGGCTGACTACGAAACTTGAAGTCCGCAGTTCGATCCCGGGTCGGTGGAGATATTTGTATCAAAAATACGATTGTTTTGCTTATTTTGGGACTATATCAATTGGTACCAAGTGCCCTGTGATATTTATTTAATAACTAGCTTTTGCCCGCGACTTCGTCCGCGTGGAATAGTATCTTTGGGAAGTATCTAATTTATTTAGGATGCCATCGCGCGCTATTCCCTCGGGAACTGTGCATTTTTCCAAGAAAAAAAGTACTTCGTCACTCTCTGACCCATAAACTATCTCTATACCAAAAATCACGTCGATCCGTCGCTCCGTTTCAACGTGAAAGACGGACAAACATACAAACAAACAAACACACACTTTCGCATTTATAAAATTAGTATGGGTTGCCAGATTGTAGGTACACAATGAATGAGGCACAACAATGGATAACTATGAAATTTGCATCGAATTTTGTCGATTTGACAATTCAAATTACAAATGTTATTTTTTCACCAAAATACAACCACCACTTTACATTACAAACTTTTTTCCGGTAGCCCAAATGCAAATAAACAAGAATATAAGTTACATCTTTGCGAAAAAAGAGCGTTACTTTAAAATTTGGCCGGCGAGGTTATTGAAATTCCTTTCTGTTCATAGATACCTCTGCAAACTAGTTGTGTTTAGAAATACATTTTTACTCACTTTTTATCAATGTATGCTGAACTGAGCTGTAAGCGATGTGAAGTTAAACTGAGTACTGTGCTCATGACTTTGTTTATCTCATTTTATTAAGGTCAAATGCTATCGTAGCTGTTTTGTTTATTCTTAATAGTAGGTACTTAATTGAAGGCAAGTTCTAAGAATAAATGAACACAAAACAATGATTTCAGGAAAAACTAAGCTATCGTCTCAGACAAACCTTAATTTTAAAACATTTAACGTCAATTACTTAAAATCCGAAGAAATTAACAGTCGAAAAAAAAATTAATTCTTGCAAGCGAAAAAAGAAAAGTGATATGAAACGTTTTTAAACTTTAAATTTAGAATTTTAAAGTTTTAGGGTACTTTTCAAGTGAATTAATAGGCTTCAATCTATGGTTCTAATCCGCAGTTATACAGGATTAACTTACTTATTGTTTTTTATGGTAAAGTTTTTTTTTTTTCTTACCAATCACTTATAGATTTGTCGCTGATAGACGCAGACAAGACAACATAAGTACATACTTTGTGCTATAATAAGTCTAGTGGAACCAGTTGGTGGTAACTACGAGGAGTAAGGGTAACTTTTTGTGAATATCGAGTCAGCCGTTATTAATTTGTAACTCTTTAGTAGTCAAAAATATTGTTGGAAAAGACTTTTCGGTACAAAGTGGAGTATATTAATTTGATTACTCACATGTTCCCTTGTAGATATTTAATTGGCAAATAACAAACACGTCAGCTACAATAATTCAGGTTTTAAGACAAATTTAAAGTTTTAAAAACCCACATATATCTTATTGATCGAAGCTGCGTCCGTAGTTGTTACCATATCGAATAAAATTTAATAGTAGACTGTTCAACAAGGGACTA
>NC_133475.1:8201217-8215634 GCF_025370935.1 Choristoneura fumiferana | reverse complement strand
GTTTTAATTTTTAATAAACTTTTTCTACTTTTGTGTTTTAAAGTTTGTTTTTCCTTCGCACGATCCCACATTTTTGTGCTCGTCCGGGATCGGAAGGAGAAATTAAATCGTGGATACGACGACGGACTGCGTGTGCTACGTGGTGTAACGAGGCGGTTACATTTCGTGTTGTGGCGGTTGCCATTTACGACGGGCGACCGAAATAACAGCGACGACGAGTTTCTGCTGGCTTCTGAAGTAAGACGGTGGCTTCTGAGCGGCAAGAAACTGCACATCAGCGAGATGCGAGCGGATAAGATGTACGACGAGGCAGCTAGCGAGGCTCCGAGTGGAGGTGTGGATGAGGCACCGAGACTCAAGCTCCAAACGACGATACGACGACGACGACGACTGCAAGGGCAACTGACGTGATGATGACGTACGACGGTAGGTGAAAGCCTGCAGTACATTGACGACCTAGTCAGTAAATTTTAGTGCGCAAGATGAGATGTACAGCGTTACTAAATTTATCGACGACATCGAAGAAAACGCGACGATATTTGGTGGACGCCCTTACAACAATTAATTGTTGCCAGGCGCAGTATGACAGGCACCGCAGCCCTCTGGCTCCAAGCGGAGCGACCGTTTAAGTCGTGGGACGAGTTTAAAATACGCGCTAAAGAAAGAATTCCCTGACACGATGGATATAAAGGCGATTCACGAGTTGATGGCGGCGCGTAAAAAGAAGGTAGACGAGAGTTGCCTTGACTACCTACTTACGATGCGCGAGTGGGCAAAAGAGGAAAAATGCCAGACTATGTGACAATACAGTATATATTGTCGACGGATAGAAGATGTTGAAACCAACAAAAATGATGTTATACGGCGTTACAACATATAACGACTTAAAGGAGAAGCTCAGAATATATGATATTATTAAGAGTAAGATGGTACCTACGCATTCGCTACAAGATATTGAACGAAAACCGGCCCAAAACCAGTTTACTCGAGCTGCCAGCTGTGAAGAAGGAGAAAATCATGTGTCTAGTGTGTGCCCGAGCGAAGAAAATGATTGCGATGTGTTACCAATGTAACCAACTCGGTCACATATCGGCGCATTGTACATCTGCTAAAACATCGAACGAATCAGCTGACGGGGAGCATAATGGCCGGCGCGGACGGAATAACGACGAGCTTGTTCGTGCAAACTCTCGGTCACACTCACTGAATGAACGGAACGAAGAATGTCTTCGGAACGACTGTGACCGGGAACGACATGAACATGCGGCGAAGATGGCGGCGATGGCGCGGTGACAGACGTCAACGTCACAGGACTGACATGACAGTTGTGACATGTAGCTGTTTTGATCGAAAGAACGAAAAAATCAAAACATCGATCGGAAGCCGACGAAAGACAATTTGTTATGTGATCGAAGTGTAAACGCGAGATGGACTTCCGGCAGTGATGTGAACCGTGTTGTCGGAGGACTGTTATCAGTTGTTAGGCGCGCCGGGCTACGAAGAGTGCGAACTATTGTTGACGGAGCTCGGTGCGACCCGTGTTGTGTCACCGGGATACGTAAAGACGGACATTCTAATAGACGACGAGTGCTTCAGCGTGGTGCAAGCGATGAAGCACGACGAGAGTTACCTCCATAGTTACTTCGTGTTAAAGGCGCAGACTATCAGAGGGTGCATAAAAAAAGTTGTATACCTACTGGTGTGGTGTAAAGTTTAAGATGGTTACAGACCATTGTTATGGTTTTTCGTTGCACCTATGTTATTGGTATGGTGTAAAATTTAAAACTGTTTTTTCCTTAGATGTTTAGTTGTACCTACTGACTAAGATTGGTAAACTATTTTTATAGCATAAGATGTGTTATTGTAATGATGGCTTATAGCACACATGTTCTAGGATTAAGGTGTACCTAGGTTAAGATGTTTAGATGTTTAAGATGTTTTTTTAAAGATGCCTGGGGACAGTCAATGTTGTGTGTAGGGATGGCGAATGTGGGCGAAATGATGGGCGTGGATTAATTTAGAATGATTTTGATGGCTTAAACGAGCGACCGAATGACTTGAAGATTAATGTGAGTGAATGAGACAGCGAATGAGTAAAAGAGTGTGAGTTACGATCGGGTGAGCTACGTGCTAGTTGTCTTTTCTGTTTTCATTGTTTTTTACGTATTCAGTAGTTTATTTTAATAAAACTTTTTCTTTATTTTATTCAAAAAGTTTGTTTCCTTGCACGAATCCCACATACATATTTATATATATATATATATATATATATAACATATAAATATAAATATCATGGCACAATTCACACCAATTGACCTAGTCCCAAAGTAAGCTTAGCAAAGCTTGTGTTATGGGTACTAAACAACGGATAAATATAATTATATAGATAAAGATATATACTTAAATACATATTAAACACCCAAGACCCGAGAACAAACATTCGGTTTTTCATACAAATATCGACACGGGAATCGAACCCGGGACCTCAAGCTTCGTAATCAGGTTCTCTAATCACTAGGCCATCTGGTCGTCCATAATTTTGCAGGTGGTAGGACCTTGTGCAAGGTCCGCCCGGATTGCTACCACCATCTTGCTCGCCAATCCTACCGTGAAGCAGCAGTGCTTGCACTGTTGTGTTTCGGCGTGGAGAGTAAGACAGCCGGTGAAATAACTGGCACTTGAGGTATTCCATCTTAGGCCTCTAGGTTGGCAACGCATCTGCAATACCCTGGTGTTGCAGTTGTCTATGGGCGGTGGTGATCTCTTACCATCAGGAGACCCACTTGCTCGTTTGCCATCCAGTCGAATAAAAATAATAATAATAATAATAATATAATATATAGAGATATATAGATAATATGTCCAACGATTATATTTTGTGTTTATACGGAGATCCAATGCACGCTGCGTATTTTTCAGGCGCAGACGACGTCTGTCCGAGATAATGTTACATTTGTATTAGATTTTTGGAAACCTACGTTCATTCTACACAACCATACATACATGACCTTAATTTTAAGTTAATAAAGTTGTGTGTACACATTTTTGTCTTGCCGTTTTGTAACTTTGGCCGTATCGATCCTTTTTGTAGTTGCCTGCGCTTAGGTCTTTAACCTTAATGCGAAATGGCAGTGATTTTCAACGTCTCACTACAAACCGATCAAACGCATTTCAATTATTCACTGTCACCCGGTCTAAGGTATAAGCCAAGCCACACGTAAAGGGGTATTGTAAAATTTTCCACCGAGAAATTTTCGCGTACCAATTTTATAACTCGGTACATTGAAACTTCTCTATGTTGGGGCTTAGTGCAGTAAGCGGGCTCGGCGCTGACTGAGATATATGACTGGTACTGACCTCAATCGGTTCCACTGAGCCTTGATACATGTAAAGATTGATGTATCATATTTCACTTTAGCTGGTTACGTTAAAAATTTTGGAAGATGCTACTTGGTGTGCAAGTTTGCACAAGTTTTTGAATCTTTTTGGATTCAAAGTATTTTTTTTGTCTATGGTCTTGGAAATATGGTTTGTTATTATTTTTATTTTAAAACCAGTGCCTTTTTATTTAACCCTAAGTAAATACTTGGTTAAGAATTTAAGTGTCAGTTTTTTGCAAAAGGCTACCGACATAATTAATCAATCGTATAATTTGTTTATTATTTTACAGATCTTGCAATTCAATTGCGGTTCCAAAATAATCACGCCTGGCTTAGGTTATCTGATTTAAAAGTTTTGGTCAACTATCGGGAATAATATCTAGAACTAGAAGTACTTACATTTTCATTGGTCCTGATTGGATAATGTTTTCCCCCAAAATCATGCAACTCTCCCATAATAATATACCCAATTATAGTATTTCATTCAGCGATATTAGAATTTTAATCCGAAACGCCATCTGAATCCAATGTATATATAATGTACCTAAGTTGCGTTCTCACATGCTTTCAATAAGGAATGAGTTTTACAAACGCCTACACTACACAGGTTCTCATTGACTTACAAAACAAATGCTGAGTAGGTGCGATCGTGTTTTCGGCTCACGTACCGAGTTTATTTTTTTCTATCTTCCTTGTAGGATTCGATTACGGTTTAACGTTTGTGTCAAGACAGATGACCATTTTAGTACCTACAGTTGCTTCTTGAGTCCAAATGTGTAAGTTCATAATATAAACTTTGATTGCTGATCTTTGTGCCATCACTTGCTATCAAATCGTTAGTGTTATAGAAAAACCGGCGACGAAGAGCGTGGCGGACACACCCGAACTAGGGGTCCGTAGCCATTACGAAAAAAATAAGTAATATTTTTCTAAGGATTTCGTATTTTGTGCGGAATATTCCAAGTTTAGGTATATTTTATACCTTACGCTGCTATTCTCAAGAAAACTTAACCGTTATAGTTTTCCTTGTAATTTTGATATACTTACTACCATCCTGATTTTTTTCTAATTTTTCCACCCACCGGTTTAGATTTTAGAGGGAGGGGTTGGCTCGATTTTAATAAAAATTTGCCCTTTAAAGTTGAATATTTAGCAAACAAATCACCGAATCGAAAAATCGTTTTTGCAACCCCCTAATGGTTTTAAAAGACCTATCCAACAATACCCCACACTACAAGGGTTAGATGAGAAAAAAAATCACCCTCACTTTACGTCTATGGGTCTATGTACCATTTTGTCGGCAAAGTTTACATATATATTCGTGCAAAATTACAGCTTTTTTATCATTGATAGTCCCTGAGCAAAGCCGCGGACGGACAGACAGACAGACATGGCGAAACTATAAGGGTCCCGTTTTTGAGATTTTGGCTACGCAACCCTAATATAGCATATACAGACACTGAGGTCTCTTAAGACCATGAAAAATCTACTTAATGCTTTAGTTTCGATCTGCGTTCAGTGATGACAAAAATTATGGCATTATTTTTTCAAATATGCATGGTTGATTTAAATTGTAATTTTTGCTTTATTTCATTTGTTTTTAACTAAATTTACTTGTTTAATGATTTTCATAGAAAGTAAACCTTGCATTTTGTTAGATCGCTTTTTAGCAATAAGACCGCCTATTGTCTACCTGAATTTTTCTATTTTTGTAACGTCTCTGTACTGCTTTTGGTGATCAATTAAGAATATTTGTATTGTATTGTAATATTTATAGTAATTAAGTATTAGGTCCAGCTGACATGAATTGTTAGGTATAAAACATGATATTGTCATTTCCTGACAGCAAGATAAAGAAAAACTCTAATAAAAACAAATAACGATGTAAATCCAAACAGAAAATCTGTTCATTAACTTTTGGCAGCAACCAACAACATCGCAATTGGCGTAGCGACAAATACCAAATCAATGATCCCAATTCAACATTCGAAAATCTTTCACCGTGAAAAGGTACGAGAAATCTGAATCAAGAATCATGATCAGCGGCGAGTCGAGGTATCCACATTCAGAAAAAGGTTAACGAACCGTGAAATGAATTACACAGCATACGCCGGTGTGCTCTGTAATTTATGCCACGTACAAATGCGCGAGCCTGTTAAAATCACACACGTTCAGATAAATAAAACGTTTCTACAAGTCCCGGCCGTGATTTCGTGTATTTGCTGAATTAGGATGTTCTTTTTCGGGTCGCGTGGACAGCACCCGTATAATTTTTAACCTTTCCTCTCAATCTGAGATTAGTACCAACTATTTATCATAGTCATATCGGTAAATCCAAAAACTACTTTTGGTCTTTCCATTTTCAAAAACATTTGAAAAGAAGTAGTTACCTATAATTATATCTTGTTTGATTCTGGCATTGTACTTAATAAAAACTCCGGCCCAAGGCATTATTTCAGCCGTTAAAATAATGTAATGCTTTAGGATACAGCCCAATCTCTTCTTTCATCAATTTCTGAAGAATAACAAATATTTCGTATCATGAGATAATTGTAGGATCAATGTATCGAACTTTCACGATTTTAATTATTGTGGCTACGGTAAAAATAGTTATTTGTGCAATAAGAGGGCAAAGTTGTTTTTTGCTGCGAGTGTTGATTTAAACACACGAGATGCAAAAAAAACTTTGGTCTCGTGTGACACCGAGAGACAAGATAATGATAACAGAGTTTAAAAAAGAATTGTATAAATTTTTAGCTAAAGAAGCGTTCTATACAATAAACGAATATTTGAATAGTTAAATCAGTTAATAAGAGCTACAGGTGTCTTAGACCTGACCTTAATTTAATTGACCTTAAGTTAATTTGTACGCCTTACGGCCCGACATAGTGATACAAAACATTTACCTATAAGACCTCATATACCTGTGTTGGACAAATAAACGATTTTGATTTGATTTGATTTGATTGTTCCATCCAAGTGGGAGACTCCGGCCGAAGACCGGTCGCAATGATACAGTGGATGGTAAAGTGGGTAATTTTGCCGTTGCGAACTGGACGCTAAACGCGATAAGAAGCTAGACCACCTGCAGCTATCCAGTATAATTATGTCGGATGGAGAGTGTGGTCGCTCATTTGTTGCTAAAATCGGATACGTCAGCCACCTGAGAGCACATCAGCGACGATCTCAGCGGTTAGGAAATAGTCGCTGTAGCCGAATACGGCTAGGAGGAGATGATGATGACTACTAAATTTAATTAAAGGTTGTAATCAACACGGTATTTTTATAGGTTTGTGTTGTATTATACTTCTTGCATAATTAAAAAGTAAAAAAAAAAACCTTAGACAAAAGTAAAGTTGAGAGGGAATTTCGTTCATTGACGTTCGATTTGTTAAATAATTTGTATTTGTATTTTATAGTGAAAATCGAACTTAGTATCGATTTGATCCTATCTCTCGCTTTTTTCGTGTTGCAGTGAAAGTGACAGATTAAAGTGAAGTTCAAATATTGGGAATTCAGTGAGTAGACCCAGCACTGTTCTTGGCATTTTTTTTATGAAAAAGTTACTTTGTCTCACGGAGTGAACCAAATGCGATTTTGCTCACTGATTTCTAATAGCGAAACCTGCCTGCTTGAGGTGCTGAGGTGAAATAGTTATTTGTGCAACAAGAGAGCAAAGTCGTTTTTTGGTGCGAGTGTTGATTTTAAATCCCAAGTAAGCGAAGGATTCTACAATTGGATTCTAGGTTAGAATCCTGAATCCTCAGCTTTGTCTCATAGCAAAACCTGGCTGTTTGAGGTGCTGAGATGAAAAATAACTTATTTCTTTCAGTTTCATAGGCAATGCGTGTCGGACACGCCCAAGATAGGGTTTCGTAGGAATTACGATAAAATCAAGTAATATTTTTCTAAAGATATCAAATTGTGTACGGAATCTTCCAAGTTTAGGTATATTTTATACCTTAGGCTGCTATTTACTCTTAAACTGCAAATAATTCTAAAGCAATCTTAGCCGTTATAATTTTCCGGTATATTAGCATTATTGACAATGCGCAACCCGCCTCACTATGCCACGATGAATCTCGTCGATTCTATGAGTTCAGTAAATTGAGGTTCGCAGACTTCGCAGTAAATAACCAAGTAGTTTGCTGGATTCCCACCGGCAGCCGGGTGCTATCTCTACGCCTACTTCACGAAGCTCTATGAATAATTCTTTTATATTTTCGCTTCGTTCAATCTACCACGTTAGAAATTGCACTCGTGTGTATCACTTTTGATAGTAAGATATTTACGACTCCAAAATTTTAAGTAGGCCTTGGTTTAGTGGCTTGGCTTGGCTTGGTTTTGGTATTCTGGCTAGAAATTTTTGGTTTTGATGTTCTGAAAACTTTATTAGGTACAGATAATATAGTTCATTGACCTTTAAGCTCATGTTTTATTAGTTTTATAACCTTTACACGTTCTCATCATCTTCATCAGCTGGAAAATGAGCGCTCTTGATCATAGGGTCTCCCCTTAGAACGCCACAAGCAAAGTCTAAGAATTAATTTTCTTACACTGTGCCACAAGTAACGATTGCCATCTCTATCCACCGGTTATCCACAACTATCGCGATATTGTCATTCCACCTAGCTGTGAGGACTGCCGACGGAACGTCGTCTGGGTCCACTCAAAAACTTTTCTTCCCATCAGTTATTAAGGGTAACGGCGCCTATTACCGTGGTACTTAAGGAAGTTTTCAAAATGAGTCCCAAAAATTAAGGGTATCAAAGCTCCTTAACAAACGAGAATATTTTTTTATTTAAGAGCGTTTATTGAACTTTCAGTGTCTTAACTTTTTGGGCTCGTTTTAGTTTATTAGTATTTGATAAAATAATTATTGAAATCAAAATACCCAAATCTTCTATTACCGTGGTAATGGACGGCTGTGATTCCATTACCGCGAATTGAGCTTCTATTACCGAGGGTATAAAAAAACGGCAATTTTCTACCATCGTTAAAAGGAACCCGACACATGTTTTGGAACTTAATACCGAGGGATTAAAAAAAAGTAATGGCTGTAGAACCAGCCACCAAATATTTTTTGAGAAAATTTAAATAAAAAACTAAAGTATGATTCGAATAGTGTATCCAGCCCATTGTATTTTATTATGCTTATGGACCAGTTATAGTTTGATGTATGCATGCTGAGTAAAAGTCAAAACTTTATCAAAAAAATCTGCACTTACGGTACCCTAAATGTTGAATTATTTTAACAGAAAAATAAAATGTCACTCGGTAATAGGTACTTCTTTAAGAACCTATTACCGACCCAAAGACAATTGAATGGGTCGGTAATAGATCCCATACATTCTATTACCGAGGGTTATGCGATCATACCATCGTTAATTGGCTTAATTTGGAGTATTGTAAAATCTAATTCCGACCTATAAAAACTATAGGATAGAGTTGTGTTTGAATTACAAATCAAAATATACTTATTACATCCTTGGAATATAACCAAAATTACATAACTGGTAAGTAAATATAAAATTTCATCGCAATATTTAAACAACTTGGCAAAATAAAGGTTTCTATAGAAACTACAAATTCAGTATTGAAGTTTTTTGCTAAAATTAAGAGTTTGTTAATACTTTCATACCACGGAAATAGTTTTTTAAAAGCGTGAATAGATAAGATTGGAATAACTGTAACAAATATATAAACGATTAAGTTATACCAAAAATAAAGCTTGAAGAACCAAAACTACCACTTTAACTATTACCGTGATATACCACGGTATTACAATCAACAGTTAAAAATGGCGCCTATCGCCGCTGTATTTTATTTTCCATTTTAATCGTAATTTCCGGGCAAAAACTGTGCAAAAGTATTCAGAACTCGTGCAAAAAAACTATAAAAAGCCATTTTAAAACCATAACATTAGTTTAATTGCCATAAATATTTTGTAAAACACTAAAGATTCGAATCTGCTTGTATGTGGTGTCACGCGTTAGTATGAAATCCTCTTCCTTCGGTGCCATTTCGGAAAATCACGAATTGCGAGATCTTTGATTGATTCACATACACTAAGCGCTAATAGATCCGTGAGTCGACTAAATAAGCTTTTATTTGTAAAATATATTTTTTAAGAAATCTATCGGTTTGATTATAAAATGCGTATTTTAAATTGCCGCGGTGATGGCCGTCGATTTCGATACCCCCGGTAATAGGCGCCGTTACCTTATTAGTTTTCAACGATAAAGACTCGTTTTGTATCTATCCTAATCTGATATTAGACTCCGGCCAAGTTAAGCAGCAAGCTCATTAAATATTTTTATCTTTTCGATGTCAGATGGTTATATCGTCAGAGAAATATATATTTAAATTTCATCATCATCATCGTCATCCCAGCCTATATACGTCACTGCTGGGCACAGGCCTCCACTCAGAACATGACTGGGCTTGGCCAATGCAATGGTGCGTGTGAAGTTCCCATCCGCAACTGGGCCCGCGTGGGAACGTAATTACATCTTTCAAACTAGCTTAATTATGTAACTTAGGTTTGCATTAAGAAGGTTTAAATGTGCATTGACTGCATTGATTGATTTGCATTGTGATTTATGACTTAATAAGGAATCCGTTGTTTGACATCATAAATTCAGCTAATAAATATAGGGGAGAGCAGGTAGGCTTCGTACAGAGGGAGCATTCGTACAGTAGTCATATCTCCACTACCAAAACAATTGATTGATGACTATATGTGTGTGCGTGACTCCCACTCACACGCATAGGCTAACCGCGGAGCGGAGCGGCATTGCGGCGGCCAGCTTCTTCAGGGCAGATCGAAACGTGTTTTCGCTCCACATAAGTAATTTTTTGGATTCAGTTTTGAATGTGTTTATCTCTAATAACTTTTTCTCAAATCGCTTACGTTATTATCCATGGGTTGTATGTTAATGCTCTAGTTTTTCGTGTTAACGTTATTTTTGACATAATCTTAACGGGTATTTTTATTTTGATTTAATTTGTTGCTTTTTTGTGTTGGGGGTGCCTTCGTTCATTGATGAGTGGGGTAGATTCGTACTGTACGAATGTACCCCGCGTTAATATTTATGTTTTTTTTTTATTGTTTCCGAGTCATGCCTCGAATATACGTAAATAAAAAAACCGTCAAAGTGCGAGTCGGACTCGCGAACAAAGGGTTCCGTACCATTATCTACTCAACATTAGACGTTAGCAAAAAACGGCAAAAAATCAAGTTTGCTGTATGGGAGCTTAATTTTTTTTTTATTCTTAAAGGGATTATACAACTAAAAATTCCGTGAATATTTCAAGCGTCTACCTGTTGCCGTTATTAATATCAAGCAAAAACACAGTAAAACAATCACGTTTGTTGTATGGGAGCCCCCCTTAAATATTTATTTTATTCTGTTTTTAGTAGTTATTGTTATAGCGGCTAAATACATAATCTGTGAAAATTTTAAGTGTAACTATTACGACTCAAGAGAGACAGAGCCCTGTGACAGACAGACGGACAGACAGACAGACAGACAGCGGAGTCTCAGTAATAGAGTTACGTTGATACCTTTTGGGTACGGAACCCTAAAAAGGAACTCGAACAGGCAGGTAGACGAAGAAACAATGAAATCTGGTATGCAGGAGGTGTTAGACAAACCTTAATTAAGATTGGTTTTTTGGAATCTTTTTGTATTTTTTATTTCAATTCCAAATTTTTACTTTTACGGTCATCCCGTAAAACCTAAATTGAAAATACAAACTGAAATATAGATGCACATAAAAACCAGAAAAATAAGACCAACACTGGGAATCGAACCCAGGTCCTCGGTATTCCGTACCGCGTGCTATACCGCTACACCACTGTTGACCAACATAAGCACGCGGTACGGAATACCGAGGACCTGGGTTCGATTCCCAGTGTTGGTCTTATTTTTCTGGTTTTCTGTGCATCTATATTTCAGTTTGTATTTTCAAAACCTTAATTGTCTATTAGAAAAGCTGGTCAAAAATACGGTATCAAAATCCACAACACTTGAAACGCGCTTAGAAAAGTTCCACATGAAAACAGTTCCTGAAAACGATGGTAGGTAACAATCCCAAAGCGTGTGTTTAGCTCGAAAATTTGCGTCGAATCAAGTATTACGACTGATGACGAGGATGCTTTGAACTTAATAAAAAAACTGAGATTTTTGATTAAGACTGAATTATAATATGATTCTGTGTTATTTTCGACCTCATTAAATATTTGTAGTTTGTATAAATTTGCTATTTTGTGCTCTGTACGAGGCTCCCCACTATGTACGAATGTACCTTCCATCGTGTACGAAGCTACCCCGAGCGTGAGGTGCTTCGTACGTTTCTCATTTTTTGAGAAAACAGTCACAACTTTGAAATGTTGCTATTTGGCAACTCTAACGAATACTACTATGGTAACTAGATATATAGGCAATGTGGTAGTATTTCAATTATTTTGAAATTAGTTACTGGTAATTTTTACAAGGCCTAGAGTAAAAAGTGTACGAATCCTACCTGCTCTCCCCTAATTGAGTCAGTTGACCGTTCGCTTTTGCGGGGACACACAAAATTGTGTATTAAGTATGTTACTTTTTTTCATGTGTTTATCATGTAGGTATTTTTATTTTGTTTATTTGTGTGTAATTGTGTAAATTTTATTGTATTTGTGTGTTTCCGTATAAGTAATAAATGTCTTCTTTCTTTCTTTCTTTTAAATTTTCAATGGTATGGTAGGTGCCTACCACTTTAACGTTCTCACCTGCAAATTTTTACGGCTGCGACATAAATCCATACGTCAAATTTTGACGTTTAAGCAGAGTTCATATTTCCAGTACATACTTTATTTCATTTGCTAACGAATGACGTTTTACGGCACATAAAGTCGCAGCAATGAAGGCGTAATATCGTCTAGTGATAACAAGGCTTGTCGTTTTATAGTACAGAAACCATCATGAGAGAACCTTTGCCTCTCCTTTATCACAAACATATCCAGGCGTCAAACGGGTAACGTGTTGAGTGATGAGAGCTCCTGTACCGCTGGTCATGTTACAAAAGAACATCGAAACGTTCCACGCAAAAGGATCTTTGTCTTGGAAACTTGAACAGTAACAAATCTTTTATTTTCTTTTCTGGTTTAATGATATGTACGACAATATCTCATCTACTGTTTCTGTAATGAAAAGGATAATTTAATGTTTGCTTTGGTTATTAAAATATGATTTCAACTGAAGGAGGTTGTTGGTGAGCGTTTTTCTTGAATTGGGCGGGTTGGGATAGGACTCCTTCACATTTATTATTAGCGATAGAAAACTGCTCGCTGCACTCTGCTATGTTTGCGGTCCCTGCCGTCGGTCTCAAAGCACTTAAGGCCATTTTATACAACACAAAATAATAAATTCATGATTTTTTCATTTCTTTTATTTTCTAGAGCTTGTTTTTATTTCACTGTTGTTTTGATTGATTATGATGTGATTTAATTAGGTAGCTGAACTAAAAGTATTTATTTTCTACCACAATATACTACGCTAACAGCCAATGGGTTTGTGTAAACACTACTTATTATATTTGAAACCATTGAGATGACGTCGACGCTTTCCTTGATCTTGTCCCTGTTATAAGTCTATAGAGCGTTACTCTATAAACTGGCGAACATCTTAAATATTCTTGAATGTCACAGCACAGTTAGCAAAAAAAGCTTGTTAAAAAAAATGACAAAACAGTGCGTATCGATCCATGACCGTAACTGCGCCAGCCCGACCCATTTATCTATGTAAGTGCACTGACTCAGCAGTGGGACTCACCTCTTTTGCGAAAGTGGATGCATCTTCACGTATTTTTATTTTATTAATACAAAAAAACACGCTTAACTTAAGAATATCCAAATTCTAATCAAAAAGACCCCTCATGTTGTCCCGAGCGCAAAGGTACCCATCAAAACTGGCCGCGTTACTACTTTAAGTGGCGATAGTGCAACTAACATTCATATGGGATTAATTTCCGACTTAACACTTTTTTATTGGCGCTTGCTGTTGAGACTTTAGGGCTCTGGTCAGTCAACATGAACTCTTTATAAGGGCCCTGTCGACTGGTTGATCGATGCTTCTGGGGCCTCAAGAGCCGGCGCGTACTTATCCAGCGATCGCACTTGCGGTCCAAGGAGTATCTAATGCCACAGGTAGATCTTTGGACGGGTTTTCTTTTCTATAATTTTATTGCGAAGTCATTTTACGGTACTTATTTCGGTGTTTTTTTTTTTATTTACTCAAAATTTTATTTCGTGTATTTAATGTTAAACCTTAAAGTGTAAATATTTTGTAAATTAAGTATCATCATCAGGCCCCAGGGCGTACACTGTTATAATAGGCCTCCCCGTAGACCTCCAGTTGCTTCGGTTGGAAGCGGCCTGCACCGCCGGCGTCCGTCTCGTTTGAATGTCCTAAGCTGCGCTACGCTAAACAAAGTATGCGTCAAATAAAATATTTTTTGAATTGTCCTCAAATGCACCGCAGTAGATACTCGCACACAAAGGGATATCCGCACCTGCGCAGCTCGTACAAAACCTGCATGCTGCAAAAACCTCCCGATTAGCTTCCTCTCGTAAATCTCTACTTATGCGAAATATAAAGTGCACGTTTGTTGCTACATCGAGCGTAACTAAGCTGTGGGGTTCCGATACCATTGAAATTTAGCACTTAGGTTGGGGGAACTGTTGCCAGTGTATAAAATGTTGCTAGTAAGTGGGTGGGAATTGTTCTAATGTAGTTAAAGCAAAGGTTTGTAAATTGGTCTGTTACAATGAAAAAAATATAAACGATTTCTAGGAAATCGATCATCATATCTGCCTACCCAACTCTACTATCCTGCTCCACTTGAGCCAGTCAATCAAAGCGCAGCAAGCCCATAGGGTTTTGGGCATTTTTAGGGTTCCGTAGCCAAATGGCAAAAAAATGGAACCCTTATGAATTCGTCATGTCTGTCCTGTCTGTCCGTATGTCACAGCCACTTTTTTCCGAAACTATAAGA
>NC_133475.1:8113215-8201194 GCF_025370935.1 Choristoneura fumiferana | reverse complement strand
GACAAATTTAAAGTTTTAAAAACCCACATATATCTTATTGATCGAAGCTGCGTCCGTAGTTGTTACCATATCGAATAAAATTTAATAGTAGACTGTTCAACAAGGGACTAAAACAAGCCATAATGACACGAGATGTTATGCCACCCAAACGGAGCGAGGGTGGCTATAGTCCGAGTGTCATTTCATTATGGTTGTTTAGACTCGCGTTAAACACTACTTTTCACTTTGAATGCGAGGAAAAAAACGACATCCTATACCTAAAAAATACAAAATTACTTTTATTTAGCTGTTCAAAATTCAATTATCAATAAAAAATCAAACTGATGCTTTAAATTTAGCCAACACATTCAAACTTGGAAAATTTTAAAACTAATTGGACTATGCATAATAAAATGAATTCATCCTTAATATAATTAAAATATATTCTTTATCGTTTTCATTAATCGTGTTTCACGAAATTGAATGTTTTTTTTTCATGGTTTTGCACATTTTGAGGTTATTTCCACGCCCTAAAAATTGTCTATGCACAATCAATGAAAATGGCGATAAGTCTCCATTCACAAACGCCATGATTGGCTGTTTAGGGCGGGTTTCCAAAGTAAATATAAAAAATACTTTAATCCCTAGAGATTAATAAGGAGCTTTAGGGCCGATATACCGAGACTAAAGTAATATTTTAGGAGCATAAGAAGTGAAAAATATATTCTTTTCTGAACTCCTCGACCTTTTTTTTGATTTAAGTAATTGGAAAGAAAAAAGATTTTTGCAAACGATTTCCAAGATTATGAGTAAAATGAACTCGGACAAACGAGATTGCCAAACCATGCGTAATAAAATAAAAGCAACAACGTTTAAGAAATGTTTAATGGAGGGCAAAAAATGTTAACTACCTATTACCGCTGAAAATAATCACATGGAATAATAAAATTAAATAAAATAGACGCACTCTGTCGAGTAATAATTGCCAAATTGAAGTAATTTAAATCGGGGAAGTCACTGGAATTAATATTTGTGTTCGTTTTTGTATAGATATTCGTTCATTTATGCTCGTTTTGTTTGCTAATTTTTAGGGTTCCGTAGCCAAAATGGCAAAAACGGAACCCTTATAGTTTCGCCATGTCTGTCTGTCTGTCTGTCCGTCCGCGGCTTTGCTCAGGGACTATCAATGCTAGAAATCCCTAAGGATTTTTCTAAAAAAATATTACTTAATTTTACGTAATGGCTACGGAACCCTATTTCGGGCGTGTCCGACACGCTCTTGGCTGGTTTTTATTTTTCATATTGAAGTGAAAGTGGAAAATCAAAGTGAAGTACAAATATGCACTGTCCTCAGAATTAAAAAAATAAATAATTAAAAAGCTACTTTATCTCACGGCTGTGCTGCTGCGGCGAAAAAGTAATTTCAACTCAATCGAAGACCAAGAAGTAGTCAACAAATGGTTTGTAAGTTTCAAAACTACGACACGCTTGCGTACGATCGTTCCAAGTTAAATAGAAGCTTGTAACAAGTTCATGTCATGAGAAATAAGATTATATTCCTCACAAGCGTCATAAACTTAAGCCAATGTCAGTACCCTACGGTAGCTAGCGTATAAACCCGTCACCATGTATGTTCCAAGTTCCAATTACATGGTCTATTGTGGCGCCTTGCCGTCGTAATGAAGCAGTCGCCCAACAGAATCGACTGTCCGATAATACAGTAATTTATGGGGCTATATTTCTCGCTGCGAGCTCCGATGGGACCCTTATGACTATCACGAGGCGCTGTGTATCGGGAAAAATCACAGCAAACTTGTGTAAACAGTGTGATGGAATTTTTGAGCTGCTGTGGAATTTATGCAATATTGAACGTCGGAGATTAGGTAGGTACCTACCTATGTGCCTACAGTCTATGTACGTACAGTCTGAAAAGTGTAAGATAATGCATAGGTAATGGGTAAGATTCATAATTATTATCTATAATATATAAAAGAGTAACGGTCACTGTTCGATCATTGGACTGGACGGTCTAACTATACCATTTGAACTAGAGACTTGAAATTTGACGGATATCAACAGACGTCTTTAGAGTGTTATTTTTTAATAGTCAAAACGGACCAAAAAACATTGACACGAAATTTGATGTATAGATAACTAATTTATTGAATCAGGCGTTACTTTGCGGAGGTCCATATCAATGAACTAAAAGAATTTCCTTACTCACCCGCGACCTTACGATAGCTTAGCTTATGCAAAATATGCGTGTTCATGCAGTTCCTCCACCTCTACACTGTAAGAACACACACAAATCACACAACACACGTCAGTGTAGTGTGGTGGTGGTGATAGATGGGTTTGTGTGATTTGTGTGTGTTCTTACAGTGTAGAGGTGGAGGAACTGCATGAACACGCATATTTTGCATAAGCTAAGCTATCGTAAGGTCGCGGGTGAGTAAGGAAATTCTTTTAGTTCATTGGTATAATAGATAACTCTCGAATGAAGATATCTAACTAATGTAGTCTACTTTTATCCCAAACATCCTACGGGATCTGGATAAAATCGCAAAATTTAAACCGCTACGATTAGAGACATGCAATTTGGCGATCGTTTTTTATACAACCATGGCGTAATTCACGATGTTTTTTTTGGGAATTTCCCGGGAATTTTAGAAATCCCAGAACTTCAATTCAATAGCTAGGTGTAATGATTTACGCATGCGAAGCCACGGGCAAAGGCTAGTGATATAATAATTACCTTACCTACTTCAACCAGACAATAATATCGGATTATTGAATTACAAATATGACCAATTAACTGATTATTAGTTGATGATCAATCGGGAGCTAATTCTACTCCGTAATATCGGGATAATTGCATTCGACTATGGTTTCAGCAATTGTTTGTTTGTTTATACTCTTTATTGTATAAAAGATAATATTGAATAAGATAAATAGAAATGTTCCAAAAAAGTGCGAAGTACTAAGGCAGACTTATCCCTGTAAAGACCTCTGCCAGTCAACCTTTGAGTTCTAGAGAAGAGAGATTAATACTAAGGATTGACAGATAGGTATAGCAAAACATTTAAATAAATATAAATTAATAGAGAAACACAAATATTATCACAAAAAATCTAAGTAAACCTTATTTGTTTAACACAGAAGAGAAACATGTAGAGGGCCAACATTACTTCTGTTTAAAGTTCTTGTTACCAATTTTAGGTGAACATCATCCCACGATTATAACAAAAGAACAAGTTGCAAGAATTAAGATCAAACTAGACACGAGGTCTTAGACTTAGTAAAAAGTCAACCCTAAGCAGTAGCATCATCTTCTTTAATAATTTTGCTGAAACGGTAGTGGAAAAAATTACGCAAAAACGTTGAATATTGATCTATCTAACTAATGTTGCTCTGTTGCTTCTATTTAACCATCCCTCAATTTTTTAGTACAAACTATTAAACAAGGCACGCCAAAAACTTCCAAACTTCGCGGTCAACTTTTCAAGTTCTGCACGTAGGAAAGGCTAACAAAAAAGTCTAACGACTTAGCTGTACTAACGAGTATTTAAGCGGGAGACATCGGGATCTCGGATGATAATTACATCTTCCTCTTGATGACGATGCCTTAATAGCTCCTACAAAAGTTACACCGGTCTTTAGTGTCTCAGAATTGTCTAGAAACTTTCATTAGACTGTGTGAAATTAAGGTCAAATTCTTGGAGTAATTATGATGCAATTAGACATATTTCAACGTGATAAAGACAGCGCTGAAATATCAGGAGCTCATTATACTTTACCGCGGTCTATTATACCTATCTCATAGAACATAATGCCCATCATTGGTTCGTTTTTAAAGTTCCGTACCCAAAGGGTGCCAACGGGACCCTATTGTGAGTTAACAGAGATTCGACAATTCTCGCTATACAAAAATGGAGTATATAAATAAACCTTTCCGGTGGTACATCGCTTGCAGAAAAGACTGCGTAGCATTTTTCAAATATTTACAAATACGTGGCTATTAAACCAAATAAAATACCAGTACGTTTGAATGAATAAAATCCATTTTTGTCAAACTATTTTTATTTGGAATCTGGCTACTGCTGCGAGGTGTGAATCTCACGGTACTTAATGACTTGATGATCGATTTCCAAATGCAAACTTAGTTTATTTAACGATGTTACGGGTTGCGGATCGGTGGAGCGAAAAATTGAAACCCGTGGCGATATAGGGGAACCGACTACGTCAATCACAACATATAGACTGTGAACATGCTGTTCCTTGTCTATGTTAGATCGTTATTTCCGGCATATATGTCTTTCTACTGAGGAATGGCCTCTTCTCAGATTGAGATATCTTAGGGCCTTTACTACACACGTAATTTTTTAAACGCGCTGTGGACGCGCATTTTTGTAACGCGCGTTGATAGCTAACGAACTACGAGCGAAGAGAAACGTCTCTTTCCATGAAACAGTCATACAACTCTCATGCGTATCGCGTTTGTATCGTTGCAAGCAATCCGGGCACAAGACAATTGTTTTGTTACCTAACCTATGTTTTAGTTTGATTTTAAGACAATCTGACTATACTTGGTTTGGATAGGTATTTAACTTATTGTAAACAAAACAACGTCAATTGGTGTCTTAAATATTGAAATTCCCTCATTGAACTATCTAAACAATTACATTTCTGTATTAAAATACACTAGTCTAGTTTGTATTACAATGATAGATAATGTAAAATGTTTAAAATCCTTGAATGTACCAAATCTGGCAGCTGAAGTTTGTTTACATTTAGTTAAATAACTATCCAAACCAAGTATAGAAGTAGACAGAAATTATTAGTGAGATTTTCACAAACATATTATCAAAATGATTGTGTTGATGTTTATATTCTACTTAATGTTCGTAAACGTACCTACTCGTAAACGGAGAACTTTTTCATTTTGGTGATAAGAACGAAGATTCTTGCAAAACCAAACCACAAGTAACAGCAACGTAACAAACTACTAAACAAGTAAATAAATTAAAACTAAACTGGATAAAACTTCTGATGGTCAGAAAAGAAACAACGTGCAGGTGCTAAGGTTATCTCAAAACATCCGATTAAGTATATTAATACTCATTTTATTCGTCGAACCCATTTCGGATCGGCAGCGTTAAAAAACTTCGCAACGTCTTTTCGTCCAAAATACCTCAGTGCCAGATGAAAGTCTATAACTAGAGTGTGTTGCCAGAGATGACATGAATCCGAGTCGTGGTATTTCACTTAAAGACCTTATAAATAAGCTCAGAGTTGCTCAGGGAGCTATGGAAAGAGTTATGCTCGGGATTTCTCTACGAGATCGAACCAGACATGATGAGATACGTGAAGAACGAGAGTCACCGACATAGCCAAGCGAATTAGATCGTTGAAGTGGTAATGGGCAGGGCAGGCACGGAACATGGATGGTTGTTGGAGCCGAAAAGTTCTCGAATGAAGATCGCGGATTAGCAAGCGCAGCATAGGACGTCCACCAATGCGATGGACGGATAACCTGGTTAAAGACGCAGGTTTACAATAAAAGCAATTTGCATCCTTACTTACTGTCCTTTAAACTTGAATGACGAGCAAGATTTTTACTTTAAGAAGTAAGTAACTTACATACATAACAATAGTTGCGGTGTTTTAAACTTGTTGAATGTTCTTTGGTATACCCGTACTTTGAAATAGTTTGGGAGTAAGAAGCATACCTTACTTACTCGAAAGGTTGGAAAAACGAACTTAGTACATATTTTTAATGCAGAATTAAATGTTCTTTTTTAAACATGCACGGATATCAGAAAAGAAATGCGAAATGATGAGTTTTGTAATAATTAATTACCCAATTTATTTTTTGTAAATGATAGTTTTTTAGTATTTTATTAGTTGAAACAAAGCTATATTATTTGGAAATAAATAAACAACTTTTATAAATTGATAAACATTTAGGATCATCTGGAACGCTGCCCAATCTTTCATTTGAATTAAAATTCCAGGATATGCCGAAAATTCCCATAGGAATTCCTGTAAATTATATTGTGCTTTTCTAGTGAAAACGTTAATGCGTTACATAAAAAAACACCTGTGCTAAATTTTACGTCCCTAACCTAGCGGTTGTGATTTCGGAACACGCACACATACACAAACACTTAAAATAATTTAACAAAATAAGTTAGTTTTTCATGGCATTTCTAATGAAAATAAAGTTATATTTACATTTTCCTTCAATCCGTAATGAGAAGCTTTATATGTTGACAAATTTCTTGTTTTGATTGCCAAGATGGTGAAAAAATAATAAAAAAAGTTTGTATTTGAAACTGGAAATATATGTTTTCATAAGTCTAAGAGACTGTAGATCTGAGTATTTTGTATAAATATATTTACGCATTCCTGTGAAAACGAATCTTGAACTGAAACAATTACTTTGCTCACTCGCGACCTATCTTAGCGTCATATCTTAGGTCACGGGTGAGCAAAGTTTGTTTCAGTTCATTGATATGGAGCTCCGCAAAGTAAAGCCTAATTCAATAAATTATGAATGAATCTTGGCATACGGACAACAAAGTAATTCTATAATTATTTTATTTTTTGAGATACGTAACCCTAAAAAAATTCTCATTTTATTTACACTCGTAAAACATGTAAGTTAAATTTTCAATCCACGAAACAAATGAAAGTTTACTAAATCATATTAAAATTTAGCAGCGATTTTGTATTCACGTGTTCTTCCACAAATTACCAGGTGCATTTATAAATTATTTAATTTCATTAATCTGTCCGTGGTTGCAGATTTGACTACAGGAAAAACTCGATGAATGTTAAATTTTTAAAAAGTTAATCTGTTCCAACATTTTCTTTTTAACTATTCCATTACCACTCCAATTATACAGACTACATTTAAATGGATGTCGTTTGTGAATACCAAATTAGATCTACAGCCCGTAATTCCCTTTTTTATGGACGCGTTTAAAAGTTAAATCGTTTTAAGTTGATTAATCGAAAAAGTTTTTTCTTTTTGGAAAACTTTTGATAGGTGTTGAAACATTTTTTGTGTGGAAAGTGAGGAGTGAAGACCTGAAAAATTACGGTCTTTGTGAGAGCCTATGTAGAAGTGTTACCAACCAAACTTTAAAAAAAAAAGTTTTTTACCTACTAGGTAAGATTTAATACAAGTTTTTTCCTCCATCAAACGTAGGTAAGTAAAAAAATATAACAGAACTAGCTTGCGCCCACGGTCTCGCTCCCGCTGTAGAAATCCGTATCCCGTTGAATTTATGGAAATTCAAATAATTAAAAATTAAAAATCAGAACGCAACTATACTCCGCTTAATTTAAGGTTTCAATTTGTAACACACGTTTCTCGGTATTTCGAACACAAATGAACTAAAAATGCCTACATGTACATTTATTAGCGGTATTTATTATGTTTTAAGTATAGAAGAGTTAACACAATTTTAAATACTTAGTTTCGTTGTTTCATTTAAAAACGTGTATTATTAAACTTTACCGTTGAGTTTCAAATGATAAAATAAATGGAGTATAATTAAACATATCCGTTAACTCTTTTTAATAATATGGCAGCACTGATTTGTGATTTTTTCAGATAACGATGGTAACATCGACAAGTAAAACCGTCCACAGACAGTGTAATTTTTTACACTAAAATATGTGTATATTGAGATTTTCAACGTTAATTTACGCAACCTCGCGCTACTTTTAAGTCAGACGTTCGACATTTCAATCTCCACTCAAGAAAATACGTGAGCTTTGATTGATTTCCAACGAGATGGTTCCCTGCCGTCTCACTCTAGAATACTTTTACACCTCGATATGAATGAAGTCCTTGATTTATCACAGACCCTCTTCAATGTTGAACAAGAGCAATTTGTGAGAATATAGGCGAACGCTCCGTTCGACTTATTGGCGTTTAAATGGAATTCTCTTAAAAGGTTTGGCGAAACACTTATACTGAGCTGCAGGAGCCTTTTCATGTATTAAAGACTTACGAGTGTGTAGGATTGGAAACGTCAAAGTGCCTCAAAGTGAAAGCAATGCACTACGGAGTGTTAAACTTATACTTAGTATATCATTTGTACCTCATTTATCGTAAATTAAGTTTGGCATCAATGTGCGACTTACATAGAAGTTGTTGTAACATTTAATCATAATCAATCAGATTCCTAGGGCAGTGTTTCCGGAGTGGTAGGTACAGCTTAGGGGTCTTTAAAAGAAGTTTTTATGAAATTCTCAACCTGCACAGGGCTCGTGTGGAAGTCTAAGCCTTCCTAATGTGAGAGCAGCCGTCCCAGCAGAGGGACGTGTAAAAACAGGATATGATAAAATTCTATCAAATTGTAACATATTTAGGAAAATACGAAACGGAAACATGTTCAAACTTTTTCTTCGGAGCTGCACTTTCGTTATAAGTACAATACGAAAGAGCTGTTTGCATTCAGAGTAAGAAAGTAACAATGTAGGACAAAAGCTTTTAGAGAAATGCGACGCATGTTTTACTATAAGACTCTACACACAGATACCTACATATTATCTCACGTGAGCAAACGAATAAGGAACGCGAAAACAACATTGAAAAATTCCTTATATTATTAGATCTTCTTATAAGTAAATACCGTGGCGCTTAACCAACTTACATTTGACATCTAATTTATTTTCGTGAAGCAATTTATTCCGCTTATAATGTACAGAAACGTGTGTACATCAAAGCAGAGGGCGAGTTGAAAGTCTCTTATTTTGCTCCGTACTCGACTGCTGAGTACATTTTCATGATTCACATTTAAATGACACTTCGCGATGAATGCTTAACACATCGGCCGTACGACGAATTCAAATATTTATTTGTCAGCCAACATATTCGAATAATGTTTGCGACGATTCAGAATGCTCGCAGCTTAGGCGCTTACAAAATGCTCTCGCCTTTGTATACAGTCTTTGGATGTGAATGAATTCTTAAATATGCCTTTAGTGCGTTCTTCAAGTGGATGTGTTTTATTTATAATAATTTTTGGAAACATTTTACGGAATTATTTTTTGGGAGGGGTTACATTAATGACATACTTACACAACTAACTAACTGAAAGTGTGTTGAATTAGAACACACAAAATAATCCAAACAGTTAATTACCTAAATAACACGTTGGATAGGTACACCTTCCCTTTATAATACAGACAAAGAATACGAACGGATTTTTTAAATTAACACGGGCAAAATTCTACAGCTGCGATGAAACTGCAATCGAAATCTAGTTTTTTTTTAATTATATTATCTGGCTCTTTCCGCACAGTAAATATGTATAAGCATGGCATATCAGAATTGAAACAAAAATACTGTAGAGAGCAGGCTGAAATGCAGGTTTTCTCTGCTGTAAGAGGTGTGAGTAGTTCTCATTGTGTAAAAAGTGCTTTGAACTGGTTGCATAAAGAATTTTCTTCAAAGGGTTTTTCCGTGAAGGAAGCTGCCCGACAAGCATTGCGGGAAATGAAGACAATTTCCTACTGGAGATACCGTGGTGCTTGTCTGTATGAGTTTTTGTTGCATACATGATGCTTTTAAACTCCATTTTACTTGACTTTATCAGAAAATGGCTTATTACTTGCTTATATAAGCAAGATAAGTCTGTATTTGAATTGCAATGATCGAATCCAATATTATGTATGTAAGAAGTTGTTCTCAAATTTCGCAAGTCAGAATCCTTCGAAGTATGTACTTCTAGTAATATGATTGATTTATTTGTCATCGAATTAATACTACCTACCCAAAAAAGAAAATATGGGTTACAGAGTTTCGTTTGGTTAATCAAAAATACTAGTAAATATATTTCTTTATAACATTCTCTGTCTAAGAAATTGTTTTATCAATACAACATAACACAATACACATACTTTTCATATAGATATATATATAGATAAAAACGCTAACATATTTTTGATTTCATTTTACAGATGAAACTCTAGGAACCCTTTTTCTTTGATTAGTATAATTATTATATTTTTAAACATTATTAATGTTTTTTCACAATCTGATCGTAAGAAAGCTCTTTACGGGAACCTGTAGGGGTAACTTTTGCGGTGAATATAAAATATGATAGGTATGTAGCTGAGTGAATATTCGTGAGACGTTTCAAGAGCAAGAGATCGCTACAGCATCGTAAAGACTGTTATATCGCAGACGAAGCACATTCCCAGCCCCAAGAGTGTTCTTCACCCACAGAATGATTCAGTATCTATTGGAACGGGTATCTAATAATTTTTACGTGAAAACTTTTAAGTCGAATAAAAACCTGGACTCTGTTTCTACGGTAGGCGAAAAAACGAACATTGAAGAAGTACCAATATAATAATATTTTGTCCGATGCACTTCTTTATCATTTTCTCTTAGTACAAACTTTCAAAGTATGGGCTGTGTTAGTGGTCGGTCACTCAAGACAATAAAACTTGTTTTATCATGTTTTAGAATGACGTTGAGAGATACATGCGAATGGTTGGCCATAATAAGTTTTTTCGCCTGCCGTAGAAACAGATAGGTTCCAAATAGTTCGGGTAAAATTACACACAGTGCTGCTCGCCAGTTCTGTTAGCTTGAACTTGGCTTGAAATGCTACCGAGTGTCTAGATACTCACTCGTAAATAGTGTCTTAAAATTGCATATTTGGTTATTGTTGGTTCAACATGCATTCATAGTCAAAATACCACGAACGACTTATCACGCTAAAACACACGAGTAATTTACCTCAACGTTTCGACCACATTACAATGGCCGTGGTCACAAGTAGACTGAAGTGTGGGGAACTTTGAAACTTCGAAACTTCGAACTACCCGCACATGATCACAAAAAGTACCGGCACTCGTATCTTTATGAGTGAAAAATCACGAAAGTTTAAAACGTCAACATGCATAGTTGTCAAATCTACATTATTGTTATACATTATTATTATTAAGTGTACACCGAAGTTCAAATGTATCAGAGTAAACATATTCAATGTCAATAATAAATTTAAATAAAAGCTTATAAAACTATGATTGGTTTTTTGGAGCCTTTTTGTATTTTTTATTTCAACTCCAAATTTGTTACTTTTTTTTCGATATGGTTGGTTTCACCGGATACCCGTAAAAGTAACAAATTTGGAGTTGAAATAAAAAATACAAAAAGACTCCAAAAAACCAATCATAATTTGATTGCTTAGTAGCGACATCTCTTGTCTGGGTGAGCGGTTGGTTCCGAAAGAGTGTGACGTCTCTCGATGAGAGCGGAACATAGATGTCGCTAGTGCTGCTGCATAAGTAGCGTAGTAGAAATAAGCAACCTGAGATATGTATGCATAGGAAAAATTCGTGTCTAGATTCCTGTCCAGCGGTGGTGTAGGGGTTATAGCACGCAGCACGGATTGCTGAGGACCTGGGTTCGATTCCCAGCGCTGGTCTCTTTTTCTGGTTTTTCTGTGCATCCATGTCTCAGTTTGTATTTTCTTATAAAACTGTTAGTTCATAATTAATCATAATTATAAATGGGTGCTAACAATTCATATATACTCGTAAGTCAGTAAAATTTTAAGTTTATCTAGGTACTTACTGAATCACTCAAGGGTTGGCCCTTAAAACATCAATGCTTTTACCGCTGGCTTCTTTGCATCTAATTGAACCTTAAAATGACAAACCCTAAAAAAATCTTTGTAAATTTCTGACACCAAGCACCGCAATTTTACAAGCGTAGTTCCTAATTTACTTTCATTCTCTTCCGACTGTTTTCATAAAATTGAATAATTTCTAAAATCCCACAAGAAAACGGAGTTAGAAAAAAATGATAACACAAAATAGAACCGACAAAAAAAACCATGAAAATAATTTTCAACCAGTCTGAAGTCGGTGCTTCAGCACGAGCCAGCAGGAGTGGACCTATAATCGTCTACCTCACCTACAACTATACGAGTATATTGGGCTTCAATCACTCCTGCTGGCTCGTGCTGAGGAACCGACTTCAGACTGGTAGAAAATTATTTTCATGGTTTTTTTGTAGTCAGTTCCATTTTTTGTGATAATTTTTTTTTTCACGCTTTTTAGTGTAAAAGATCTAAGATACAATAGTTTAATGTCAACTGCTTGTCACCTTTTACGAAAAAAATGCTTTTTCCGATGCAGAGACGTACATTATTGAGGATTCGAGTCCTGGTGCTTCATCACCCGTTCCATTTCACCTCAACCCGTGAAGTACTCCTCCATTGGTCAAATTTGGTCTTCATCATCAGTTCCATTTCACCAAATGATGATTTTCAAGAGCAAATACACGAGTATCGTTATCCTAAATATATCGAAATTATCGTAGGCGTTCCTACAATATTTGAAGAGTCCCCTCGATATCTTTAGGATCCAATCATCACATCCTGATTTGGTGCTTATGGGACTTAATTGAAAGCATTCCTAGACGAACGAAAAAAAAATTTTCAAATCGGTTCATAAATGACGGAGTTCTGAGGTAACAAACATAAAAAAAAATACAACCGAATTGATAACCTTCTCCTTTTCTTGAAGTCTGTTTCCAATCTAAGAATAATCAGTAAAAGTAAGCGAATCATGCCAAATAATACCCCGCAAAGAGCCTTTGGACAATGTAAATAGGTAAGTAGATAGTAGCGATTCAATTTCACGCATCCTTAGAACTAAATAATGATATGTCCAGGGACTCCCGGGTGTAGGAACAACCTGCCATCAGTGTCTGTCAAAAGGTCTTGCTTAAATCGAATTACGATTGATCCTGTGTTGGGACTCCGAACCACTGGACCGTGTCACATTGAAATTGTTTCTTGTTAAAGTAACCCCAGATACATATCGATGTTCAAATATGCCTACTTTATATGGATTTGGTTTGTTGTTCTGCACGCTATTTCTTAACTTCGTTCCTGCCATTTCTAGGAAGTAACGATTTTACGTTTAACGAATTAAATTTTATTCCAACTCCTTGAAATTTTGCTTTACTAAAATAACTGAATATAAAGTTAAATATCAATACCGAGAATTCTTTGGTTGGGTAGTAGGATAGTTCAATCAACAATAACATCGATTTAATGTCTTACGCTTTGAAAATTTTCTCCTGATATAATTCGACTTGTAAAATAAACATTTTCTCTAAATTAAATTACTCTATGTTAGGTATATTTACGAACCAATCGTTAAAAAAAACGTGAAAAGTGAGCCAAATATCTATGCGGACGCAGAAGATTATTCTGTCTGTACATTTACTGACGAAACGCTATTATCAGCGTTAGTTTATTAGTTAAATTATTTTCAGTCTGCTCATACCTTTTCTTAAAACTGGCTCAACCAACCAAAGCAAAGCGCTTCAAAAACCAATAGAGCCACAACCAATAGGTACGCCAGGATTCACAGCGAGTCTTTTAACTTCCGTTTTATGGTTGGTTTATCTCGTGTGTATTCAAGCTTAATGAAGAGGATTATTTGCAAAATAACGCTGTAAATTTCGCAGAAGCGCACACGTGGGAGACATCGCTCTTCCACGACAGAGGACTATTTGATTGCGTCTGCAGAACATTTATTTCTCTTTATTCTTTGAACGGGTTGCTTTTGCCTGGAACAACCACCGCGCTGAGACGCGGCTCATCTTCAAAATTAACTAAACAGGCTTTTAATAAAATTAATGAGAAAGTTTTCGTCTTTTGTATATAACTAGATAGCTGGAATACACAGGAACTTTTATACCGTCCGATAATTAATTTGCTGACTTACTCGCAGAAACAATTTCATTAATTGTGATCTTTGTTATTTTAATAGCAAAGTCTTCTTAGACGGCTGCCCAAAGAAAAATATTTTTTGTCAAGCAACTATGAAGTTCCATTTGAGCATGACGGTAATGGGACTTTTGGGACAATAATATGATAAAAATATTAGTGCCACTTGTCCCATGGGACTACTGGGACGTAATCGTCTCAGTTGTCCCATCAATGGGACAACTCAATGGGACTAGTGGGATAGACGGGAATTTACCTACGAGTACTAAACAATAGACCACTGTCTTCAACGTGTAATTTATTTTGACCTTTTCAAATCCTTACACTGAAAAGTAGTATCTAAGAATATTTAGAGGCAAGCTGGTCGTAAAGAGTTACAGCGTAGTACAAAGACTCATATCACACTCCGTAGTTTTCGTGCTATTCTTGTGCCTTCCTGATAAAATACTCTTAGAGCTTTACTTACTCCATTTATAACACCTCTATATTATTACTCTACACTTTATGTAATAATTCATTGTTTAAATAAATATAATAATAAGATAAGACTATAGAATCTATAGTACAGATACTAATATACGTGCTAGTTACTAGCACGAGGATAGGTATGCTACTAATGAGCAAATGTTATATGTTATTATGTGTGTTTACGATTCGCTCTTAGGTACCTAGCACATGTAATACCTTATAGAAAGCTAAAACTGGCTTATATTAGTAAATACTAATTTCTCTACATGCCGATGTTTTATAATGCACTAGCTCTTACCTGCGGCATCTTACGTGTAAACAAACATTATTAGCATTAGAATTGATATTTCGCAATTTCGCTAAAATTCCCATGGGAATTCAATAAAACTATATCGTAGATTTCATTTAGGTCGCATAAAAATACTCGCGCCTAATTTCACGTCTCTAATCCTTGTGGTTGAAATTTCGCCCCGATCCCGAGCCTTCTTGTAGATTTTCTTGGTATAGGTAGGCCTATTTTCTGTATGCTTCTCAAATTATCTAGGTCCAGTTATTTCAAAGTTAAAGCAAGGGGAAAATGGTAACTTTTTTGCCTGTTTTTTTTTGCTTAAAAATTTCAAATAATGTTAAGATTGGTTTTTTGGATCTTTTTGTATTTTTTATTTCAATTCCAAATTTTTACTTTTACGGTCATCCCGTAAAACCTAAATCATATAATAAATATTTACAGGTGGTAGGACCTTGTGCATGGTCCGCCCGGATTGCTACCACCATCTTGCTCGCTAATCCTGCCGTGAAGCAGCAGTGCTTGCACTGTTGTGTTTCGGCGTGGAGAGTAAGACAGCCGGTGAAATTACTGGCACATGAGGTATCACATCTTAGGCCTCTAGGTTGGCAACGCATCTGCAATACCCCTGGTGTTGCTGATGTTTATGGGCGGTGGTGATCTCTTACCATCAGGAGACCCACATGCTCGTTTGCCATCCATTCGAATAAAAAAAAAAAAAAAGTAAAAATTTGGAATTGAAATAAAAAATACAAAAAGATTCCAAAAAAACCAATCTTAATTTGATTGCTTAGTAACGATATCTCTTGTCCGGGTGAGCGGTTAGTTCCAATGGAATGCCGAAAAAAGTTTCTCGATGAGGGCTACGGCATAGATGTCGCTAGCGTCGCTGCTTAAGTGACTAAGAAACAAAAACAAGCTGAGATATGAGGTGCATAGGGAAATTCGTGTCGGTACCGTTGACCATCAGTGGTGTAGCGGTATAGCACGCGGTACGGATTACCGAGGACCTGGGTTCGATTCCCAGTGATGGTCTTATTTTTCTGTTTTTTCTGTGCATCTATATTTCAGTTTATATTTTCAATTCAAATAATGTTCTTAAAATTATACAAATATTATAATGTATTTGAAATTTCGCCATCAAGGCCCCCTCGTTTGGAGACGCCTGCACCTGCGAAGTAATTTGATAGGGTGCGTGAAGTTCCCATTTCGCACTGGGCCTGCATGGCAACCACGGCACATCTCACTCATTCTGAGAGGAGTCCTTGTGCCCTGCAGTGCGACGTATACCGGCCGAGATGAGATTCTGGATTGTTATAATAATAATAATAAGAAATAAATTTAATTTCAGTTTTTTTTACTATCTTCTATATTTTGATTAGTGGATACATTTAATGCTTAAATCTTATATTACTAAAAACTTAAAAAGATAGCTGTCAACTAGTAACACCTATAGCCTTCCTCGCCTTGTGCCGTACGAGGGAGCAGTAGATAACACACTTAGCAAGCGTCCTCAAGATGCTGTTGCTGCTACCGCGCACACGATGGAGAAGAGAGGCGGCCTTCTTCCGCATGATGATAGCGTTACGTTCTTAAACCCTATATTCGACGGTGACTATTAACAGAGTCGTATCTACAATTTGGCCATTTTGGGGTTATTACGTCTAAGTCAATATAAAACAGTATATTTTGACTTTGGCACAATAATAGCAGATCCGACTCAGTCACTGTCAAATATTGTCTTTGCAGAAGACATAGCAAATAGCGATTATTGAATTCAATTTATTGACACGTCTCCGATATTAAAGTTAAGTGCCTGTTTGAATGTAACATGTATTGAGATACATTTTCGCTCAATACAAATATTTATTGCCGTCATACAAGCGATAATACACGAACTTCATAAATGAGATTAATGCCGCGTGCGTATGAGTTTCGAAACAATCAAGTTTTTAGGAGGCGACATAAACGCGCCTGCGGCAAACTTTGATGGCGAACGATATATTAATATTTTGCTCGTAACATGTACGAGACCCGATATTTTAAAATGTAGTAAGGTAAGGGTACTTTGATTCTTATGAAATTTGGCAGGTGCTAGGACCTTGTGCAAGGTCCGCCCGGATTGCTACCACCATCTTGCTCGCTAATCCTGCCGTGAAGCAGCAGTGCTTGCACTGTTGTGTTAAGAGGAGGGTAAGACAGCCGGTGAAATTACTGGCACTTGAGGTATCCCATCTTAGGCCTCTAGGTTGGCAACGCATCTGCAATACCCCTGGTGTTGCAGATGTTTATAGGCGGTGGTGATCTCTTACCATCAGGAGACCCACTTGCTCGTTTGCCATCCAGTCGAATAAAAAAAACCCACTTATAGAAAGGTCTATAAAAACTCGTAAAAACAAAGAAAATCTCAGTCTACAAAATCCTAGCTTTGTTTGAGATAAAATATAGGGAGGTACAGTGACAAATCAAACGTTTGTTTCTTCTATTTATTTTGTATCTTTATTATTATTATTGTTTTTTATAGATAAAATAAAGGGCTACCTATTATTATTGGAGACTAGAAAAATATATCAATATAAATTATTGGTAGACTAGACGGATATTTAATAATGTGTACCTACGCAGACCCACAGGCGGTCGTGAACATTAATTGTTGAGTCACTATGGAACGCTATCACATTAATATTGCCAATCCTTAGTTAAACTATCGCAAGCTATATCTCACTGTGACAAATATCAGCGCAACAGTCCAAGTTGTTGATGAAACGTACCTACTACAATAACTAATACAGATAAAGATAAAATTTAGAATAGGGGAATTGGCTAATATAGAGTACTCTTGACATAGTATTAAAAAGTCACTTGCCGTCTGTACGTTTAGATTTTTAAACTAATTTAAATGCGGTTTTTGCCATCAGTTAGATATTTTTTTTACAGAAGGTTTATTATTTATACTTATAATAACGACGCGCCCAGGCTTCGCGTGGGTGTAGTTTTTGGGAAATGGAGTTAAAAAATGTGAAGTACCTTTGACCATTTATTAAAAAAAAAGAATTGAATCCATGTAGCCTTTACCCGTGGCTCATTTTGCCACCATTAGGTCTCGTATTTAAATTTGGGGATATTACCAAATTCCCATGGCGATGTCAAAAAATACATTTGTCTTCATTTACGTTGAATGAATTCCCAGCAACATTTCATGTCTATAGACTTAGAAAGAAAGAAAGAAAGAAGACATTTATTTACTAATACGGAAGACACACAAATACAACAAAATTTACACATTTACACACAAATAAACCAAAAAACCGCTAGCGCTGATTTTCCGTCAGAACCGTAGAAGTGGTCATCATCATCACCATCAACCAGAAGACGTCCACTCCTGAAGAAAGGCCTCCCTCTTAGAACGCCACAATGAACGACAACTCGCCACTTGCATCCACCGGTTTCCCGCAACTCTCACGAAGCAATAATAATAGAAAAAATAATAATACTAGAAGTGGTAATACGTAACAAAATCACGAATTAGTTTCGAAATAGTTACCCCGGTTTACCACTCTATAGGTTAACTCCTCTATAATATCTACCTACCTTCTATTTCAGACCATATTTTCTGAGTCTTACATTCAACTTCGGCTCACTAGATCTTTCAGATCAGTCTTACTTGAATATGGACTTCAAATCATATTAATGACAAAATGCAAGTGAAGCGTTGGATTTCCATTTCACGATCGGAGTGAATTTTCCACAATGTCTGCACTCTGGCCATAAAGTAATTATGACGGGATTTGCTTTAAGGTTATTGTTAACGCCTAAAGCCACCTAGCGACTGCTTGCGCAAACTTGGATGACGGCAGGATGAGGGGAGCGGCGGGGGAGGAAATTCGACGATTGTTATTCGCTTATTAGGTTACACTGAGATACATTGTTTCCTTATTTTTAAAGATAAATTAATTGTTAGTCAAAAGTAATCATTGAAGGCTCCACAATAGTCTCCAAATATTCAAAATGAAGGAAGACCAGCTTGGGTGCATAAGGATAAGTAGGAAAAGTTATTTTAGCACCCCATATCTGATGTTTTAGTGGGGGGTGGTCAGCTATCTAGTCAAGTACAACATTATGTATGTATACACCGATTTTATTGTTAGCGGTATAAGGCAGCGTTTTTTAACCTTTTTCAGTCAGCGGAACCCTAGAAAATCAAGCACAATTTCAAGGAAAGTTTGGTCAATTTTTTTTATTCAAATGTCCATAGATAAGACGGCGGACCCTCAGGGGCTGCAGGCCACAGGTTACGAAACACTGGTATAAGGTATATATATAGATCTTTTTGATCGTCTGGTAAAGGGTCGCTATTTTGAAATGTTAGCCTCAACGGCCATCAGTGCTTCAAGCAATGTGTAAGACTGTGCAATGATACTTAAGTTTGGCAATTCTTCGGCCTATATTATCTTTAGTTGAACTCGGATCTCCTGACTTTTGATTTGAATTGCAGAGAAACTCCACTCTTTGATCATGATGATGATGATTTTAGGTAAGTAACAAGTACACCGCACACAGAGTCATATTCAGACTCAAGTTGAAATCGGTCACATTGGTACAAAGTTGTACCAAAATATTGTCTCAAAGAATATGAAGCACCCACCAAAATATTTCTCACTCTAGTTGCTTGACATATTTTTTTGACAGAGGGTTATCACACGTTACCATCTCCTGTAATAGTTGCTCTGTGTTTGCCAGATATTCAGCATTTAATATTCATGTCTAGCACCACGGCAGATTTGCTTCCTTAGCCAGAAATTAGATATTCGCTTCTCAGCAGGAACTTGGGCATTAGCTTCTGAATACTCAAGTTTGGCCTCACCGAATATCTACAAGATTTTATGGCCTATAATTCTTTGGGCCCATTGATTTCGCAATTTGGATCAAGTACAGATTCGTATTAATTAACGACTCCGTGTCAAATGAATTGTAGGTACCTACTTTATCTTAGTTGATTCGGAAGTTTATATATTAAACTAACTAGTCAATTATTTACTAGAGTTCTATATATCTTATGTAGGGTGACGGCACCAATCATGGACATGTTAAGCACCATTCATGAACTTTACCACTTATGATCATAAGTTATCTGCACATAAGCGTTATTAGTTTTTAGAAAAAACGGCCAAGAGCGTGTCGGACACGCCCAAACAGGGTTCCTTAGGCATTACGAAAAAAATAAGTAATATATTTCTAAGGATTTCGTATTTTATACGGAATCTTCCAAGTTTAGGTATATTTTATACCTTAGGCTGCTATTAGCCTTAGCCGTTATAGTTTTCCTAGAAAGTTTGATATATACTTACTACCATTCTGATATTTTTAAAAATTTTCCACCGATCGGTTTAGATTTTAGAGGAAGGGCGCTCGATTTTAATGAAAATTTTCACTTTCAAGTCAAGTTGAATTTTGTATTGTACCATTTTGTCGGCATAGTTTACATATATATCCGTGCAAAATTACAACTTTATAGCATTGATAGTCCCCGAGCAAAGCCGCGGACGGACGGACAGACAGACAGACGGACAGACATGGCGAAATTATAAAGGTTCCGTTTTTGCCATTTTGGCTCCGGAACCAGTAGCGTTCGTTTCTTAATATTGGGTTAGCGGAAAAAATATTCCATTATTGGTTTCTGTCCATGACTGGTGCCCTCACCCAACTGTTAAAAAATCTTTGACATTGTTTTTATATTATCTTAACGATTGCTTATAAACCTACGATCCATGTAATTCATCAGTCATTTTAATACCATGTTCCTGTAAGCCTTCTTTCAATTTTATACAAAAATTCAAATATGACAGCGACAAGGTACTAGTAAAGTGTAAATATATCTTTAACCTCGACCGTACATTACTTCTTACACCTTTCCGATGCTATTTGGAACGTAGGAGTCCTTATTTGTAATATTTTCGACTGATGGCACCACATGCTCTATTGGCGTATACCTATGCAAGCGATCAAGTTGTTCAAGTGGGTTGGTCGGGATGCTATAATTGGATTTAACTTCATTGGCACCGTAAGCGAAGAACCAGTATCCTTAAAATCCCAACAAATTATTTTCTTGATTAAAATATCTTAAATAATATAATAAAATTAGGTTTCGGCAAAATATTTTCAAAAGAATCAACATGTGGTTCAAATCAATTTGTTTGTTGACCAAGATTGATTACCAGAATGATGGGTACCTAATATCAACGAATAATTCGTCCTTTTCGCATCGTCACCGACCGATCATCAATTATAAAGATGCATTTGCTATTATTCCTATCATGTCTTGGTTTTGGACGAACTGGATAAATGTTTGTCTAGATTTCAATATTTTATCTTCGAGAGTGCAGTCATGCTCTTATGAAACCTTATCCTAACAAAAACATGTCGTAAAAAACATGAGAAATCACTTATCAAATTGAGTATCTCTTACTAAGTCATCTTATCAGTACTTCGGGCTCCTTTGGTGTACATTAAGGCTTCAGGTACTGCAGAATTTTGTTCTTGATGTTTGTTTGACTTAATATTTCATGGAGCTTCTTTTTTCTTCTGAATGTACGCGTAGTCGCGTACATGTGTGTTATGCTTTAGTTTTTTTTTTGTTGATAACGGATCTCCGCAAAGTAACGCCTGATTCAATAATTTATACTCCTGAGGTCATATCTCACATGCAATTTATGAAAATAGATTGCATAAATATAATTTCAATAACAACAGAAGTAGGTCAATTATCTGTTCTTAAGAAAGTATTTAATTGAGATTTTCTGCACGAAAATGGAAATTAACTTTCAACAAAAGGATTTTCCTTCATAATTACTCTGAAACCCGTTTACCTTGAAGTTAAAAACAAAATAATATCCAGTTTTTTATGAATTCCATAACAAGAAAAACCTTAAAGGGAGTCAGAGTTAGGTGAATTAAAACTTCGTCAATTTAACTTTTCACGCCCCACGATTTCTTTTAAAGTTTAGTTAGAAGGTAACTTAAATAAGTAAAAAAAAATTAAAGTCATATAAACGTGTGAGCAACTAGATAAGTTAACTAAAAACAACGTTTGAATGCGGCAACTTAATATTGTATAAGAACGATGTAATTTGAAGGATGCTTGAGAAAGTCACTATAACTTACCTAATTTTGAAAAAATAAAACAGAACTGCGATACACAAATGTATCACAAAAATAACTTTTCTTCATGTTCAATAAAGAGTTATTGTATTATATTGTACATTCATAAAATTATATACAGATAACTAAGCAACAACTTCTATTTTTTTCACAATTAGATATTGTAAACTTTAGCTGGTCAGTAACTCACCAACTAAGAAGTTTTGCGTACTTAACACGCACCTACAGATGTACACAGGTACAATACAATGATTGTAGGTACATGCATACATACATACTTTACATACCTTGAATCGGGTAAAAATTAACATTTCTTCGTTTCCCGTAAACCTAAGTAAATCAATGCTTTTGACTCACATTTTTAATTTTAAGAGTCAGTGATTCACAGTAGAATAGGTTATGTACGTTAGTTTAATAAGTCATTTAATAATATTACATAAAATTCTTAAAATTCAACCAGAATTTGTTTCTGTGTAAAACAAATGGTGTTTTTTAGTTATTTTATTTTGTAAGAAATTAACGTTACGTATGTGATCCAGTCATTATTTATTTCTAAAACAACTTCGAAAAAGATTTTAATTAAAAATTTAACAAAAATTACTTTGTTTGAAACAAACAGGTGAATTAGCATTTAACTTTTCACGCCCCACGATTTCAGTTTAAAAAAATTAAAGTCATATAAACGTGTGAGTTTTCATAAGTCCTAGCTAAGCCTTTGTAAATCATGAAATCAAAATTCAACCTTTATAAGTTTTGTTAAAAATGTAATTTGTTATTTAAGCTTTTCCTGTACCTACATTTTGTTGCATTGTCAACCAAACTACATAACTATTCGATATACGTACCTATAAAGTTTCAAGTCGATGTCATAAATCGTTGAAGAGTTCCTTCGTGTATCCTGGCTGAATCACCGAATTGCAAATTTTAAAACTATAACTTACCTACATACGAGCTTCGAAATTCAAATAAAAACACACAAGTGCCTAGACCCATACTTCTGTCACTGCGATACACAATTCTGATAAAATATTAGAGTGTGGTACAAAAAATGAACCTAACCTATGTACTAAGAATTTAAAAAAACTTCTAACTAAACTACGTTCTACATCCCTCTTTTTCTCTCTCTATACACATGTTTTTTCTGTACTGCTTACTATGTGTTGATGTTCAATAAAGAGTTATTGTATTATATTGTACATTCATAAAATTATATACAGATAACTAAGCAACAACTTCTATTTTTTTCACAATTTTTAGATATTGTAAACTTTAGCTGGTCAGTAACTTTGGCACGATCAAACCGGAACGCAGTGGAAAGACGTATTCAATGCCGTTACCATGGCTAAAACCACTATAAGCTCGACCTACAGAACATTCTTTTCACAATAAATGCCCTTGACTTCCTTGATGAGTTGAGTACACAGGTACAATACAATGATAGCTAACTGAGACAACGTTGTACTTCGGTTCAGCTTACGGCGGCTTATAGGCATCGCATAAAACATACCCACTTTCCTAGCATTTTGAATCCTTGTAAGTGATTTGCATACCTCTGAGCAGGCTCCCAGGTGGAGAAGCTAACCGTACCTCAGGGCTCAAAGCTTAGGTTTTATCTCAGACAAGCATCCCTTTCCAACAAGTACGTGTGCGCAAAAGAGATGAATGCCTTATGCCCGCGACGAACGGCGGTGGGCTACGGGGGATACAGGTTGAATATGCACGCGTTGTAGTGCATCTCAGAGGCTCATTCCATTATTTAGTAGGTGCTTACCTCGGCTTGGCTGCTTGTTAGGTTAACCGCGAAAGTGCAGATGGCTGTCGTATTAATCTCTGTCTTAGGACCTGATTTGGGAGCCATTCACTGCACTTTCGGCTTATATCTGTTTTAGTAATAGCATTTTGTAAATTATTCATGCTATCATCGTTCTACAAGTAGTTGGCATTTAATGCCAGTCAGAATAATGGCATCACTATAATAATAATTACTGATAGAAGTTCCAAATCTGCCTTCTCAAGTGAATTCAACCTAATGTAAATAGTTGTTATCATGATTATGGTGCTAAATGGTGTTAGTAAAACTTTATAATATTGTGACTTAAGGTAAAACTAGGTAGAGCTGAGATGGGAAGGTAGCGTTACTGTTTTTGATGGAACCTAGTCATTATTTGGTTCTATTTGCGAAAAAAAGCTGAAACATAATAACAAGCCAAACACCGAAAAAGGCCGTTTGTGACTTGTTAAATCCCTTTAAAGTTAGAAAAAAAAAAACAAGAAACTGCCTTCCCTGCCAAATAGACCGCGTCTTGATACCCAACACTCAAATTCCAACGGTCTTTTTAAGCCCCCAAATAAAAGTGTTTTAACTTAATGTTATTTATCATTATGAGGCTGACAAATCTGTTTTAAGCCTGTAAATGGGCGAGCGTATTTTCCGAAGGGTACTGTAGGGTACCGAAATAGCGTTCGCTTAAGTTTACCCTTCTTTGTCGGTTGCCGGTAAAATGTTACCCACATTACCGTCGGTTGAGTATCCTCATTTATAAATTGAACTTTCTGACCGCCTTAAAAAGGCTTTAATTTAAAAGCTTTTGCGCGAATTCAAATTAAAATAAATCGTTTCTAATATATCACTTTTGCGATATTAGGTATAAAACGAGAGACCTATTTTAATGAATGATTAATTTTCAACAGTATTTGAAGTTATCTCAATATTCAATTGAGAATCTAAAGAATTCTGACTTAGGTTTATCTAGCTTCTGCCCTTGACTTCGTCCGCACAGAATTCAAATTCGAGGTAAGGCTCATGCTCATGGCTCACACGAAGGTACCGAATAATAAAAATTTTCACTCCCTATTTCATTCCCTTTTTTTTTCTGACACCATTGAAATTCCAATTTTTTTAAAACTTAACTCTAAATTTTACGTTTCTAATTTGAAAACTTCAAAACAATAAACTATTATTGGACCACTCCTACTACTAAATAGCTTCTGGTTTAACCTCAAAAAATCATCTTAAACATGGTAGCAATAACTATTCCGACGAACTATGTACATCCTCTTTTGTTTGAAGTCGGTTTCGATGAACTGGCTTGAGATAAACGCATGTTTAACGACTATCGAAGTTTTCGTAGCAGCACGGTCCGAATCGACAGCAACTGTTTTCTAACGATTTGCAATTGCACACTGCCGAATTCCCACGAGCCTACGCGCCAACTCCACCCGTTAACGCAACCACTAATATACATATATTGTACATACACATCGCGTATGCGAATACAAGGGTACTGTACTCGTAATGTCCTTAATTTGAAGCGTGAATTCGGCGTGAGAGCTCTGACACATTAGGCGCACATTAGGGACATCATGGGCACATTCGCGCTTTTACTCAGAAAGGCATCCTTCTTTATTAAAATTTGTAATTTACATGAAGGGCTAGTCCCGAAAGCGTGAGATGCTTCGTTCGGTACCTTACGAGATGTGTTGCGCATTTTGGCGGTTCCTCGAAAACTTCTCTTATGTAAAGCCGTGACTTTACATGAGCTCAAATTAATGTAACTTAGCTTATGATATTACACGTACCTACTCAGCTTAGGGATACTCATTAGGGTAAAAATACAGTGAAATTTCGGGTAAACCGAATATGCGCCGTACAGTTTTAAATAAAACATTATTTTTGTTTTTTTTTCAACCATTTGGTCTCGTTCGGGCTCCAGACAGCTGAGTTAGTCTCCAGGTAGTTTTTATAAAGCTACCTTACGTAATAAATAAGAAAAGCACACGACATGATGCAGTTTAACCTTTTTCAGTCAACTAGTTTCGAACACTTTCCATAATCTATGAAACAGAAATACATAGGTCGAACAAATCGATATTTTGTAGATTTTTGTTGAAAGCTAATGTAATCGTAAACATTGCTAAATATTCATGCATTATTGTGTATGACCAGAATTAGGATGTGGGTTGACATTATCCCATGGCCTTATTAGAGTTTAACTGTGTGGGAGCTATTTTTCCCATGGCCCGGTAAATTGTCTTGTCATGTCATAAAAACTCACGTAAGTAATAAAACAGTTTTTGTGTTCAACCTAGAACGAATTCATGTACCAAAGAGACCCAAAATCTAATCGGGCCATGGGAAGAATAGTTCCCACACAGGAAAATTCTAGCCAGGCAATGTGATAGAGTCATCCCACATCCTAATTCTAGTCCTATCACAAGGATGCAGGAGTATTTAGCAAAATATATGATTATATTACCTTACAATCATTAAAATCATGAAAATAACAAAAAATGGTTCGATATATCTGCTTGTGTTTTTCTTAAATTCAGTAAAGTGTTCGAATTTGTAAACAAACCACTAACATCACTGGTCAAGTGGATTTAAACGGCTGCTAAAGATATTTTATTGGATTTTAAAGCGTGTCATGAATGAAGATCATAAAATAATGTTTTCAGTGATTGATATAATGTTTCGTAGGAGATTTGGAGTTAACCTTGACTATTATAACCGATATAAGATGTGGGTGGAATATATCCCTTGGCCTGATCAAGAATATAATAAGACAAAATCTAGTATGACAGTTCATTACTTAGACAGGCGATGGGATAACCGTAACCCACATATTTATTTCTGGTTTAAAGGAAGATCTCCGACTTTCATAAATACATTTTTTACAAGGCGTTCAATACGGTTGCAACAGCATATAAAGTACGTATTAAGACACGCTGGTTCTTCGGGGCCTGGTAAAGGGTTAACGCAACGTTGATAAATACAACAATGTAATTTTTGGGACCCTATAGTTAATTTAGTAAAATCTCGATATTTTTATTCAACTGCCGGGTCTAGTGTATGCGAAGCCACGGGTGAAATCTAGTGATCGATAATAATCGTTGACCAGAATTTCGTTCTTATTTATACTAAAACATGGATATATTTTTTTATAACGACATTCATGGTATAATTTTCTTGTTTGGTTTATTAGGCAATGTCACTGAAGCAACAATCTTTGACAATATTTGAAATTTGGATAAAATGGTGCTCATAAGACTGGTCTATGTAAATATAAAATCCAGATTTATTGGTCACTAAGGGTTTTCTTTTACTCAATAATATAATACTACAAGGAAAATCAAAATCAACCCATCAGAACATTATTCATTTTACACAGAATCTTCAATTTTGCACTAAACCAAAACAAGTTAAGACATCAAAAGTGAAGTATTCTTATATTTTAATAATTTTAGATCCATATTACCCATAATTTTAATTAAGTATTCGGGCCAAGCCTCATTATGAAAATAAATTTACCTCCGTCGCTTATTACATAACAGATTTGGGCCCGTAATAATAATGTCTCCTTTGAATTACTTAAACAAGGAGTTTACGAACGTTAAAAGCCATTAAAAATATAATTTATTAAATCTAAATAACATTAAAGAAAAATTAGTTCATAGGTCAAATTCTTGGAACCTACATTGATATTATTTAATCAAATTAAATTGAAATATAAACAAGGCATTTTCGTACACACAAAATACAATCTCGCATTATCAAGCCACAGCCAACCATAGGGTTTTTTTGAACTATAGGGAACAATAAAGGAATCACATAGTTATGATCATTCACGTTTTCCTTTACAGTAAAGTCTAGCAGCGATAGAGGGCGTGACAGGCCAACGTTTATGAAAAAAAAGCTTATTCTTGACAAATAAAATATTGACCCCTCTTGACGTACGGAACTCTGGCAGAAAAATAAATGTTACGAATTACCCACTAGTTCAAAATGCAGTCCTTCATATTCCCTCGAACGTCTCTCGGCTTTGAGGTTATGAATAATATTCATACTTAACTATTCTTTTCCGTCGGAATCCCTAACGAAACCCCTTTTGTTTGAAATGAGAAAGTAGATTGAATTGTGTTTGCGTCAATTCGCAAATCTGATTTTATCTTGGTAAAAGCATATTGCGATGATGCGATAGTCAAACTTTTTGTTACAACAGTACATCGTCTTTACTTAGAATGCCATTATGTTTGCATATTTTAGGATTATTAGGGATGGAGGAAAGTTGGTTGAAAAATAAGGTACCATTATGACTAATAGAAGCTACTTACACATGTGCCAAGTAAATTGGTTCCTCCAGTTCTTTCATTTTTTTGGCGTAATTCACGTTCGACTAGCTGCAAAGAAAAGGTACCCTTCAATGCGGAGAGAGATGCAGAGTGAGACAGGTACCTTTTCTTTGCAGCTAAGTACCTATACCTAAGCATAACTGTCTTTGTCAAGAAACATAAACATGATACTACAGTTAAGACCATGACGTAATTTTTAGGTCCATAAAATTCTTGTGCATCCATGAGGATTAAGTAGAATTCCTGAATTCAAAATGTCGCGACAAATTACTGGTGAAATACACTAGCAAAAGCACGGGTAAAATCGAAATACGGCTAATATCCGCTAGACGAAGGAGGTTAAAACCACCGCTACTAACTGTCCGCGTTGCTTGATGGGCAACATGTTCTAAGAAATGTTTATAATTATTTTTTCATCACACTTGCTTGTAAACAGAGTCCCAACATGCAGGCTACCTTGGTTGCAAGCTCCCAAATAAAACCCTCGACCTTAATGTGCTTGTCATGAAACCCGTGGTCGGTAAATGAGTCATTGCCCGGCGCGGAGCTGGCGCTGTCAAGAGCGTAGTCAGCGGTATCGGAAATTTAAAAAAAAAATATTAGTTCTTCTTTTACAAATATACAATGTTACTCGCAGTCGAATGTGACATCGACTCATTGAAGCCTTCGACTTCTAATAGACTCGTTCGTAATTCCTTATTTACCGCCCTTAAGACACAATGTACTATAATCACCGAACTCCCGCGGAAACTGTGCGACATTACTTGAATAAAAACTATCTTAGGTCTATTTCGAGAATCAAGCGCAACTGTTTAGGCAAAAATTGAACACAAATAGAGCAACAAATTGAAAAACTTTGATATTATTATGTATTAATGACACACACACCCCGCTTATTGGTAAGAAATTGACGCTCTTGAACGAGTAATAAGTAACAACGCCGGCACCAACTTTATCTCATAAATCATCAATCTGAGGCAATTCTGCACAAGAACAAAACAACGTTAAATCATGGAACTCGTTGGTGTATTAATAACTACAATTTGGAACTCTGCAGATGGATTAGCCTAAAAGAAGATATGAAAGAAAGAAGAAAAAGTTAGTTCAATGATCAATCTTTAGGGGCAAAGAAAAATCTGGTCTTTGGTTAGTGAGATCTTTATTATGGGCACTATGTAGCCATTTGTGAGAACTTTTATTTATATTGTGAATATTGAGTTCATTCTGTTTGTTTTTATGTATCGACTGCGCTCACTTTTTATATTTCGGGAGCTGATTAAAGGTAATCCCGTTGGAAATATATGTCTAATAGTCGTTTTGTAACGTCGTGCAAGATACACAAACTATACAGGGTGTCCAACGGCTGTGCCGCATTTAGGAAAAGTATATACATATAATCTATAACATAAAAGTGAACCACCAGACCGGAAAAAAAACGAGACAGAGCAGGATGGCGCTCTACAACACTATTCTGACACGTTTCTCCCATACAACGCATTATTTTTCTAGAATTTTAGAGCAATTCGATTCTTTGACCTTGGGAATCGCGAAAAACTTGAGAAAACATGATATTGGGTGTGTACATTTTGTATAAAAATAAAATCACGAGTTCTCTATTACCTATGCCAGTGTTGCCATTCAGGAAAAAATAAATCTATTCATTATCCTGCATTGCAGTCTGTAAAGCTCTTTAACCCACTCATTGCCGCGCGCCAGATTACGTACTTTGCTGCGATGCCGACGCTTCTGCAGAACAGACGCCCATCGGCGTCAGCGACATTCAGGGAAAGCTAAATTAGACCCCATCGGCGTTTTCGACACTCCAGTTGCAGATTTGTAGATATGCATAAGAAACAGTGTTCGTAAATCTTTAGTGATTTTTTTATTATCACTGTTTTTGTACAGAAGTAATGAATAATGTATTTTGTCAGAAAAGTAATTAACTCCTACTTATTATATTATAATTATAAATGCGAAAGTTTACTTTTTATATTATAAATGCGAAATTTTGTGTGTGTGTGTGTGTGTGTGTGTATGTTTGTTACTCCTTCACGCTAAAACGGCTGGACGGATTTGCATGAAATTTGGTACGTAGATAGCTGAACATCTGGAATAACTCATAGGCTACTTTTTATCCCGATATTTTCACGAGATAGCGATAAAATCTGGAAATGACAGCCGCTAGCTTAGAGTCATGAAATTTGGTATGTGTAGCTGGATGTCTGAAATAACACATAGGCTACTTTTATTCCAATATTCCCACGGGATAGTTGTTCTAAACACAACACCTCAACGAAGATTACGATATAAATTTTGGGATATCCCGCGGGAATTTTGTAAAATCTCGGAATTTCAATTGTAACTACCAGATCGAATAGTTTACGCGTGCGAAGCCGCGGGTAGATTATATATAATATTGTAGATAGACAATTTTACTGTAAGAGCAGTTGGTTGAAAGAAAAATTCATTTTTATTTTTAAAACAATTTAAGCTGCATTTCAAAGAGTTTTAACAATCCTCCGGCTGAACCAGGGCAATTGAACCTGCCAAATAGTAAACAAAAACATCTGTAATTTGCGGTACTGATCAAAAGCTCAATCATAAGGATTCATTTTTTTCTGATAGCATAGCATCTTACAAAGGAAACACCATGAAATTTTGATATTTATAATTTGAGAAAAAATTATACAATTGCATTTTTTTACTATTTAGTGGGTCCCGGTTTAGACAGGGTATTTTTCAATAAAACTTTGAAAGCAGTTTAAATTGTTTTAAAATTAAAATGAAGTCTTCTATCAGTAAAATTGTCTATCTATAATATTTAAGATACTTTCCTTCCAAGTGGCATAGCCGTAGGACACCCTCTATAACATAGCAAGGTTTTGCTATTTTTGTATTTTATTTTATTTTATTTAGCTGTAGCAGCATGCCAAGATATTAATATCCTATAATATGCCTTTTATTGAAACGTGAGAACGTGACTGACTAATAACAATGCAGCACTTTACGGCCGCCGCATTCGTCGCTGTGAAAGTATCATTACTGAGAAGAGAAGACGCTGGCACTGCGGAAATGTAGCTAGTTCAGAATTGTATAAAAATAGTGAAAAGTAATTTTAAAAGTATTTGACTATTTTACTTTAAGAGAGGAAAGAAATTTTCAACAAATTACTACTTTATATTACTATTTATATTGCTACGTTATAGCTAAGTAGACAAATGAGCACGTGTGTCACCTGATGGCAAGCCGTCTTCGTTTTCGCCGTCCATTATGCTATACGTACCGCTACTCCGTGAGAGTGAGAGTTATTCCTGCGTTCTCAACTTTTCTTGGTACCTCTTACTTACACGTCGAGTCAAGGTTCACATCACTGTAAACTTACTGGAGACATTTAGGGTTCAATATTTTCCTTAAACTACAGTCTATGATCTCCTGAAAGGCTTTCATGGTTATTCTGAACAACCAGTATAACTTAAAAATTGGTCATCGAGACAAATAACAACAAAGAAAATCATACCTAATCCCAAAAATCAATAAATTTAATACGGCCTAAGTTAAAGTAGGTACACCGATCAAGAAACTCTTATAATTGCTCACAAAAATCACCGTAGCACAACTTTTCTACTAAATACTATAACCACAATTAAACTACCGTTCACAAACTGTTCTCCTGATATAGCCAGTGCATGGTTAAAACATCACATCTGGAGAAAGATAATAGCAACAGCACATTAAAATTTACATCTTTAAACTGCCATGTTTAAACATGAAACCAAACGACCAATTACATCCTTGCTTCAAACGCGAGTCGGTCACGTTTTTGCTTCGTCAGCGACCACTTCGGAGATACTGCATAAGCACTGGAACAACGCCAAATGTTTATAAATGCAGCGGAGAGTAACGAGCGGATTCTTCGGAGTACCTATCGGTGTAATTGTGCATTCTGATGCGGCAACAATTAAAATTCCAGTATTTTTGCTTAAATTTAAATCTATGCCAAACACGAGCTTTGCAATTTCCTACAACCTACAAAAAAAACGTGAGTAAAAAAAAGAAAAAGCGGCAATAAGTCGCTTGTCATTATCCTGAAGCTACAACAGGCTTCTCTCAAACTACGCCATTGAACCCGAGCTTCATCAGCATGTTCTCAATCCAAGTGCTGGTAAGCATCTTACCTTCCACGTAAACTTAGTCTGTGTCACAGAGTACTTTTATGTGGTCCGCCTAACACGTTATGCTTGTAAGTGGTGGCGTGTTAAAATATTTCTACTCAGTGTATATGCCACAAAATGTTTATCCCACAACCTGTACCCAATAAGTGCAAAACTAATTCATACCCATGCATATTGTGCTCCTGAATAATAAAGCTGAAGCTGAAATACACCAGTGCCATTTGAATGCGTGACACGTAACCAGGGCGCGGTGCACCGTTCAACATACAGTTTTTATTTCCTGCTCCATTCAGGCGACAAACAAACATTCGTACTTTCTTTATAACGTACAACGCATGTAATATTAAAATGCTTACAAACTTGAATATAGGAGCAAGTTTGAAAAGTTTATGAGTTGAGGTTCCGCGTGGAATTCAGTTCCTGGCAAGAGGCACGTTCGCCACTGGGAAAAGACTTGGTTGAGAAACGGACGTGGACTGGAGTGAAGTTTTGAGTACACTCAAACTTTTGCTGTTGCGTGTTTGCGTAATGTAAAAGGTAAAATAGATGGGGATGACCTCGTATAATCGAAGATGCTCATTAGAAAGAAAGAAAAAAAGGGTTTATTAACGGTCCCAACAGTCCCACCACCAAACACAAAAACAAAACACCGTAAATCGTATGAAATACATAAATTACGCGAAGTTTTTAAAAAAGGAATGAAAATGAGCTGCGGTCTAATGTTGCAGTATCAACCCTGCACAAAAACAAAATAAACATCGAACAATAGATACTTACTGTTAACTACTTGAAAATAATAAAAGTCAAAACATTAAATAACCAGTTCAAAATTTGCTTATTGATTGGTTTGGGCATTACATTGAGGAGGTTCATATAAATCAACTACACCATTATCTGGCTTCTCCGATTTTTTTTCAAATTAGGGTAGTTTTTAAAATATGTTCTACGGTTCTACCAATAAAAACATGCATGCATTATGATAACTGGTAAACTGAAAAGTATGCATGTGAATGTTTTTTTTGTATAGATCGTTCTCGGTCTACCCTCATGCTTGGGCGTTGACTGTTTCTACTTTCACTACCATTTGAGTCTCACATTCACCTTATCACTCTGTGCAACCGAAATGGACTCAGGATCAGGTGAGGTCAACACAAAGAAATCACAGGATTCCAAACATTCAACAGTCACAACTCATATAATTTAAATTATATTTTTTCTATTACAAATATAAAATTTTACTTGCAAATGTGATGAAAAACATTGTATGTCGCACGGGCGGTACTACAATTACGAACATCGACTCATTAAAGCCCTCAGTCTTCGACTTCGGGCTTCTAATAGACTCTCGTTCGTAATTCCTTATTTACCGCCCTTAAGACACAATGTACTATTCTGAATTTCAACCGCTTAACTAGTCTTAAAGTAAGATTTTTTTGGCGAGATGACCTTCAGGCTGTATTTATAACTCAATTCAGTGACAGTTCCCGATTTAATAAAATGTTAAGCAGATTTGAGTGTCATTATTTTTGACTGCAGAAATGTGCTTTATAATTCTGCAGGCGATCTGTTTATTCTACCTACATCCTATAACAAGTAATCGAATAAATAAGACTTTATTGGAAAGCTTGTTAACCTCTAAAATAGAAATTTAGAAATAAAAAAAATACATCTCATTCTTGAGTAGCTTCATATTAACAAAAGAACAACTTAAAATACTACAGACTGCGGGTTTCAAGGAATCCTGCAAATTAAATTGGTATCCTGAAGAGAAAATAAACGAAGCCAGCTAAAGATGTGCACCACAATTCCCCAGGGCATGCTTCCCTGCTTTCTACACCCACGCTTCTTATAACGAGAACTTTCTAATATTTTTTTTCTGATTCAACTCACTTCTAAACAAGTGGTAGAAATATCAAGAAACTACTTATTAAGGGTAACTCATTCTAAATGCTAAAACCTTTAAAAATAAAGATTAACTTGGTGAATTATACAAGGTGCTAACAAATTAAGTACCAATATTTAGGAGACGTTAAATTAGATCAAAACAATTAACTTTAAATAAAGATTAAGAAAACGTATATACGATATTTTTCTTTTAATTTCTTGGAAATAATAAATAAATTATAATTCCGCCCAAACATAATCTGCCTGTGTATTTGAGTGACAAGATATTTAACCCCTCGTGAGGAAACCTGTAAACAACTGTGAAGTAATTCAATGGTATGTGTGAAGTTCCCAATCTTCACTGGGTCCGTGTGGGAACTACGGGCCAAGCCCTCTCATTCTGAGAGGAGGCCTGTACCCAGCAGTGGGACGTAAATAGGCTATGATGATGATGATGATGATGATGATGATAAATATCTCACTTTCTGTCAAGTAAAACGTCGTTTATCATAACCGTTAACGATTGGCGCGAAAACTTTTTTTTAAATAATGGCTCTGTCCATTGGAGGACAATTTTGCCAGTGTCTAATGTAGTAGGTTTTGCCGTTGTACGGTAAAAAAAAACTACAAAATTTGTTTGTGGCTGTTTACACCTGATTGCCTTGGTCTTGGACGAAGATTTTACTTTATGCACTAGAACATAAAAAGTCATTTTATGTCGCCTAGATCCATTATAAACACGAACTTTACGAGCATGAGAGGTGAAAAATATATTTATATATGGGTATTTTTAAACATGAACTGAATGAAGCGCGCTCAGGGACGCATAACGTTAACAAATTGCGGCAATTTCCAATGTGTAACACATTTCGATGGCAATTTACCCGTTCGGAATGACGCTCAAGTGCCTCCAACGGGCGCTTTTCGTTTTCATATGTCATCAGAAAGAATGTTTTTTTACTTCGTTATTTTAAATTGGAAGGCTACTTGTAATTAAAGAGAAGAGTGCACAGTGTGGGACCAAATCACTAACCAATTCGTGTAGCACAAGAAGTGCAACAACAAATTCGATTGCAATTGTTTTATTTCTACATTTATTTTGGCTCAACGGATCAACCTCTAGTATTATGAAAAAAGTAAGTTTGCGATAGTCGATGAGCTCTCTTTGTCCGTCACTCTGTTTGCACATGGGAAGGTACAGTCGGCCCAGGAAAATGATGAGCACTTTAGTACTTTGTCAAATAAAACCAGATCAAGGCAGAGTGGTACGCGTGATGAAATAGGTTGTCAATGTCAATGTGATATGATTTTATGGTGCATATCATTTTCATGGGTCGACTGTACATGCCATCAAATTTTGTTATCGATTTCATCGACCTCCATCACGATCTTGAGATTAAACGTTACTCTACTTTGAAATAAGTTCTAATAGCTCTATGGCGTTCATGTTGAAAGTAGAAATTTAAATTGTATGCTGCCAGTCACAATTGTCTTAAAATCTAGGTTTTATTGTGCACTCTTCGTTGCTATTGGGTATCTATTACGCTTGGCCACGGTGTTGGCAACTAATTGATATTAAGAAGAATAAGTTTTGAACTTCTTTGTAATTTGCAGTTTTACATTAAGTTAATTATTTTTAATTTCCTAATAGAACAACAAAGAAATAGACATCTTGAGTTTTGTTTCTCAATGAAAGAAAATCGCGTCATAATATACTATCTAAAGATTTTTAAATAAGAGCGATGTTTGAGTGGAATCAAGTGTTTGAATAATACAACCTATAGTTTAATCTTATATTTTATGCAACCCATAAAAAACTTACTTTTTATACCTACATTTCATCTCATTCAGAATGCATCTAAATCTCAGTGAAAAGCCAGACAAGTTTTAATCAATTGAAATTTTCACGAGTACCTAGATCTGACAAATAAAATTTGCTACAATGAAGTGCAAAATAACAAGCATTTTCTATGAATATTTTGGAGAGGAAAAATGTCTGCCATGAATCAGGAGTATTTTTTCCGGACTATAAATCACTAAGGTTTTTTTGTTGATACATCCCTTTCAGCATGGGCGGGAATCACGTCGATTCTACGGCAAATGTGCGAACAATGTTTTTCTAAGCCATGGTTTTAAAATAGGTAGGCGCAAAGTAAAAGAGTTTCTCGGCTCGTCAGTGAAAGTCCTGATTAAGGTGTTTGGACAAGATTTAGAATAGTTTCAACTACTGTATCTCTAGTGTTAGATAAATCGGGGAATATGTCCACTGGGCACTTGGGGATTTTCGTAACAGATTGCTCATCTACCACCAAATGTGGTGATTGGTGACTAATCACTGACGATTACAATTATAATGTTACTAAACCGTGAAGATAAAATAAAAAAACTAAGTCATGTCCGATCTAGATTTGAACTCTAAACCTCCAGTTTACAAGTCCAGCACTATATACCGTTGAGCCACCATGCTGATGGCAGAGCTATCGAAAATACTTATCTATCTTTTTGCGTGCGAAATTTTCACTATAAAAATCATTAATAAATGTGAACAGTGATAACACTTTTGGAAAGTAAAATTTGCTAAAAATATTTTGCTCAAAAAGGCAGTACACCAATGTATCTATCTTCTCATGCTAGTGCAAAAAAACAGGTCACCTCAGGTGCTAGCACCGAATTATACCTTCGTTATGACTTCAAATATGAGTAAAATTTAAATATGAGATGTAGGTGCCTGAAATAGCAGAATTTTAAGACTGACTTTTCATTACATGTAGCATGGAACTCGTATGAACTACTTGTTGATAAGTTAAAACCAACATGTTGAATCAACGAGCTTTCCTGGTTTAATTTTGCAGTGGTTTAGGTTTTTTTTTATTTATTCAGCAAAACTCTTATAGAATTACGCGTAGACATGCTTTACATAATAATATAATTAGTTTTGGTTTTAATAAAGTTTTTGAAGACAAAGGGATAATTAGGAGATAGTGGCGATTAATTTGATACAGACCATACTGATTACTGATACTTTGATTACACTGACCGGCTCATAAATATTGTGTGAGAAGGACAACCGCAGCTACCAAAAATTTCATAAAATAAACTAGCTTCCAGCCCAAGCTAAGCACGGGCGTACCTACTAATTAAGAAAATTAGATCAAATATTTCCTTAGAAGCATTTTGCCTGTCATGGACTCACTTATTATATGGTTATTTTTTAACCCTTCACTTTTCTGTATTTTTTTTATAAATTGTATTCGTACATAACTTATCTTGACAAGCAGAACCTAAAAGTGGGACGTATAAAGACTGAGATGAGATGCATTGGCTTGGCTATTGAACACCCAAATGTTTTCACTGAATGTAGGCAATTGGCGACCCAGGATGGATTGCTGTGGAGCTTTTGGGGAGGCAGCCGTGGCCGTCTACGTATCAGCTGATATGATTGATCGTGCAGTCCTTCCGAGAAAGAAAGTTTTTCTTGGCCATATCAAAAAATGTAATAGTTAGTAACCACTTCTAGAATTAAAAAGGGTCGCTCGACTAATGCTTAAATAAATAAATCTTTTAATTATATGTGTTTTATGTACAATCAAAAATTACACAAATCACCAAAAAAAAGTAACAGATTGCGTCCTTATACTTATAATAAACTTTTCATCTATTTAAATGAAAAACAATTGCAAAATATATGGCGGTGCATCGTGCCAGATTACTGGCCTCTTTGAATATAATATAGGTATTTAAGTAGGTCTGAATGAAAGAAAATGTATAAAAGAGAAAATGAGTAGGTACACCCATGAAAAGGAGGCACTTCAGTTGGTTTTTATAAATTTTTGTTTTGCGTATTTTTTTTTGGGTATGTTTGTTTACTATATATGTTGCATATGATTTCAGATATTCCTTATATGCATATTGGTATATGCCAAAATGGTCATATATAACTTCATGATTTCTACGAAAAATGTACGAAACCAGCAAATGTAATATAAAGTAAATTTTACTTATTAATAAAAGGAAAATGAAACACACAGTCTTCGCATGTAAAAGTTATAAGCATCTGTTACATAAACAAACAGTCATCGATCATTTTCTAATTAACATAAGCTAAATGAATTGCTAAAGCCGGGCACAATACAATACATATCATGAAATTCACTATATAATTTTACGATGTACAGATTTCAACCAACTTCTCGTGCTCAGATTAACTTCATATTTGTTACAGGATATGGCTCCAATGACAATGCGATAATGGAAGGACCAATATAACTTCATTTCTACGAAAAATCTACGAAACCAGCATGTTTACTCTTTTTTAAATATTTGGTTACAGTCAAATTTACTTATTAATAGAAAGGCCATTCATGCCAAAAATGAACCGTACACAGTCTTCGCATGTAAAAGTTATAATACAAACAGATGGGTCTGGCAAGAACATGAATAACATCCCATCGATCATTATTAGCAAACAGAGATTAATTAAGCCAAAGCTAAATGAATTCACTAAAGCCGGGAGTTGATATATCACTCTATACAGTGCCATACATTACTTGCCTCACTACAGATTAATATTGCTTACAGAGTGCGTCGTGTGTCACTTTGTGATCCATTTTAGTCAGTCTATTCCTAAGTCTATTCATATCATATTTTTAAGCGGAATAAGTTTATGATTCTTATATGTGTTCGCAAGAATTTTGATCATGTTAGATTCAGCATCGGTATTGTCATTGGTTTTCATGAAAAAAATAATCCCGAGCATCAATACTAGCCGAAACGGTAATAGGCTGCGACACAATACTATCATACACATTCTGTTCGGGTCGAGGACACCATGTGAACGTGAGTTAGACATGATTTCGAACTCTTTTTCTGGGTCATGTCTATAACAAAGTGTCGAAAATACCCGAGTGACGCGGGACATCGACATAGGTAACCGAAGCTTATTGGTTTTTAAATAGAAAAAAAAGTAAAGTACTTACGAATATTTATATTTTTAGCTAATTGGGAACCCTAGCGCTGAATTTGGAAACGAAATAGCAAAACATGCTGAACACAAAACAAATTGAAATTAATACATTTCACTTATCTGTCGATGTCTCGACATAATTAAACTGAACTTAAATTGACTATGCTCGTTTATACTTAACTAAAGTTTTATGTCATCTAGTGTATATTTCTACGAAACTAGAATTCAAATACCAATAGTTGTTTTTTTATTAGATTCGTTATCATTAAAAACAAATACTGCTCACAAACGAAATCATAATATATAACATACATAATTATATAATGACATTATGATAATGAGCTCGCGTTATTCCGACGCAGTTGCATGCATAAAGACAACGGTTATACACAAAAATCGGTCAATCGGACTCGCGCATGAAGGGTTCCGCACCTCCTCCTCCGCACCTCCGCACCTCCTGTTTCAGTAATAGTTTTTTGTAAAAAATTCTAATACAAGCATTTTTGCTGGCGGTACTTTTTGCCCCTGGTTACCAAAGTAGGTAGTCGTCAAGATGAATCAAATGAGACCAAAATCGATGCAGTCGTGTCGTTTTATTACAGAGTTCCTATGGCCAACATCTAACTTCATCATCAGATCAACTCTACGTCATAATAATATTGCATTGTCATCGGATTTATACATGCATGCAAAATTTCAGCTCAATCGGTTGAAGATATCCACTTCAAATTTAAGTTAAAATATAATTTCCACCCGAACAAACATAACTAGTTCCATTACATTACAAGTTAATAAAAACATATCACCAAAATGTAAGCACTAGGTGCAAGTATTTTGAATAAAAAACAATTTTTAATTCTCATCCTCTTTGGCTGTCGCCCTCTCGGAGGCTGAATAGCGCTTCAGACTCTTGCCATGCGCAGCAGCAAAAAAAAAATAACTTGTCAGTTTGGTTCATACGCGGGAAATTCAGTGACTTCGTATGTTGTGTAATTAAATAATAAGAAGCTCGACTAGTGTGAATAAATTTTAAACTGTATTATAAACCTTGTAAATAGTCTTAAATTCTTAGTATGATTTTTTTTAGTGTAAAAAACAACAGGTAAACATAGTGATTATACGGTGTGGATTTGGCGAGCGCTTTATCAAAGTTGCTACCTTCATTGAGGTTTGTGGTTCATAAATTGCTTTATTAATTTTGCACCAAAACGAATAAAGCACACAATCAGACAGTCACTATATTATATTATCGAAGTTTTATAAAACATCATTAAAATCGCAAACTTAAAAGGTAAATATTCAACCGAAATGAAACCGTTTAGCAACCAAAAAACGCTGAAAAAAAACACGTTTCTTGTATGACGACCCCCTTTAATTTGTAAGTTTACTTTAATTTTAGTATTTGTTGTTATAGCGGCCACATTAATACATAATCTGTGAAAATTTCAAGTGTCTAACTTTTACGGCTTAAGAGATAGAGCCCTGTGACAGACGGACAGACAGACAGATAGACAGACAGACAGACAGACAGGCAGGCAGACAGCGGAGTCTCAGTAATAGGGTCCCGTTGGCACCCTTTGGGTACGGAACCCTGAAAACGGTTATTACGGTCTCCATCCTACCCATAAAAATATGCTTATTTAGACTTAGTAGTACACTTATCTCTTATCTCATACGGTGAATATTTAGTGTCTTTAATATTTAAGCGGTTTCTAAAAGTAAATCGAACATTTTCTTAGTTCCACATTCGAGTAATGGATAGCTCCTGATATATCAGATTAATGTTTGGCTTCATGTAATGAAGGACGTATCTGACTCGTTAGCTAAATAGCTTAGATGGATTACAGGCTTCTATTTTCTGAAGATAAGTGAGTATTATGTTACCCGTCGCTTGAGTCGGTAATTATTTACCGAAATCTAAGATTATTGACAATTTAAGATTGTTTTTTGGAATCTTTTTGTATTTTTAAATTTAATTCCAAATTTTTACTTTTACGGTCATCCCGTAAAACCTAAATTGAAAATAATAAATAATATAAATAATAATAATAATAAATTTTCAATTTAGGATTTACGGGATGACCGTAAAAGTAAAAATTTGGAATTGAATTTAAAAATACAAAAAGATTCCAAAAAACAAACTTTACTTTGATTGCTTAGTAACGACATCTCTTGTCCGGGTGAGCGGTTAGTTCCAATCGAGTGCCGAAAAAAGTTTCTCGATGACGGGCTACGGTATAGATGTCGCTAGCGTCACTGCTTAAGTGGCTAAAATAAGAAACAAACAAGCTGAGATATGAGGTGCATAGGGGAAATTCGTGTCTGTACCGTTGACCATCAGTGGTGTAGCGGTATAGCACGCGGTACGGAATACCGAAGACCTGGGTTCGATTCCCAGTGATGGTCTTATTTTTCTGGTTTTTCTGTGCATCTATTTCAGTTTGTATTTTCAATTGACAATTTAGTTTCAGCTGTTTTTTTTTATTCCTGTGTTTATTTTTTTCTCTAGTGTTTCTTGTTTTAATAGTACAGGATGTAAATAATTTATAAAAGTTTCGATTTTTTGACAACAGATGGCAGCTGCTACCGAAAGGGTAATAGGATAATGGAAAGAAATCAGACGTTACTTTGCGTAGGTCAAAATGTACCTTTATGATCATGTAGGTAGCTCGAAATTTTCACATACACTACTTTCAGTCCCAAAATCAAAAATCAACGTTTTCAACCCCTGACGCAAAAAGAGGGGTGTTATAAGTTTGACCGCTATGTGTGTCTGTGTGTTTGTGTGTGTGTGTCTGTCTGTCTGTGGCGCACCGTAGCACTTAAACGGGTGAACCGATTTGAATGCGGTTCTTTTTATTTGAAAGCAGGTTTTCTAGGGAAGGTTCTTAGAAATATTTCATCAAAATCGGTTCAGCCGTTTTTAAGTTATTGAATTTTGAATTGACAAAGTCGGGGGTTTCCAACTTTTTGTTGCTTTGGTTATTTTTTAGGTTGGTTTTTACTTGTTGCTTGTTCGTCGATCGATACGAGACAGCCAAGCGAATTAGCTCATTGAAGTATAAAGTAGGCAGGCCATATACGAGTAGCATGAACGGCTGTTAGGGCCGAAACGTCAAGCGCAGCGTAGGACGTCCACCAACGAGATGGACGGATGACCTGGTTAAAGCCGCGGGTTAAAGGTGGATGCAGGCCGCGTCTAACCGAAGCAGCTGGAGGTCTATGGGGAAGACCTACGTCTAACAGTGAACGTTCTACGACTGATGGCTGATATGACGATGATTATAAAATCGGTACGAAACCCTTAGAGCGCAGCTCTGACTGGCACTTGGTCCGTTTTCTCTATACTGCAAGTAAAATATCCTGTGCAATCACTTTTAGACGCCATCTTCGGGGAGTCTGGCGCGCATTGGAACGTACAATTTTCAGTCACAAAACTAATTTCGTCTAACGTTCCAGCAAAATGGGTATTTGGTAAAGTCGGGGAAGGTTGAGTAAACCGTTCTACATGGAAATTTAGGTAGATAAATTTTCTATGCTATCTGTAACTTGTTTGATCGCTTTGGTTAAAGTTGGCGTAGTTGAAATTTTAAACGTCTCGAAGATCGGTCGGATATATGCCCAGAACTATTTTTGGTCTCCGATTTCTTCTTTAGCACAGACGTCACAAATAAGCATTTTTTTTGTAAAATCGCGCGTTAGCTGATGCCTATTTTTCGGGACAAAAACGATCCACTTCGCATATATGGGTATAAACTTAATCAATGGAGGTAAGGACTTGAAATTTAATAATCATCTTCACTAGCCAGAGAACTTCCACTGCTGAACAAAGACCTTAGAACGCGACAGCGAACGTCACTTGCATCCACCGCTTGTCCGCATCTCTCGTGATGTTGTCAGCGCACCTTTTACCTATATCCGTTTACGAGCGATATAGCTATCTCGATGATGATATTTGGCAGATATTTCCAAGAGAAAAATTTGTACTCAGGTTCATTTCATTTATTTATTTGCATTAAATGTGGTTAACACACACACACACACACACACACACACACAGTTGGCACATGAGTATGCATATGATGGTCACCGCAACCCGTTTGCACAACAAGTGCTTTAGTTATAAAATAAGAAATTTTAACAAAACTTTTTATGGTTAGGCGTACAAAATGTAATTTAATGTTGAAGAAAAACGGAATATATTTCAAAAAAAGATAATGGGACCAACGTGAGATGAGTCAGACTTTAGTAATAAAGTTGCAAGCAGAAAATGGCTTCATTACAACCCGAACCCGACCCAATTTTCAGGAGCGTAATAAAAACGGATTTAAAATCGTCACACCATTGCGTGGTTTCTAATCCGTTCATTTTCTAACCGCACTGCGTCATGTTGAACCAGAAAACGTTACATCACGTAGAACTCTTCTACGATTTTAATGTTCACTTCGTTAGGAAAGGGTTCACTTTACGTTGTGGATACCTTCGGGGTAATTACTCCACTAGTTAAATGGAAAACGGTCTAGGTTCTGCCTAATGGCTATTGTTAGCTAATTATCACCTTTTAATGAACTGTGTTAGCACGAGACACCAGACTGTTTTATCGTTAACGTTGATAGTGAACTTACTCGGAAATAACTTGGCAATTTTAGACAGTTAATGAGTAAATACACACTTAATTATATATCTCCAAAACTACTGCACCAATTTTGATAAAACTTGCACTATTTCTTAAGTTGGACTATCCCTAGTCCAAATAAATTTGTATGTATGTTTCAATGTATGTATATTTTGTATCTCTTAAACTATAAATGGCATTTTATAGTTTAAGAGATACAAAGTATACAAACATTGAAACATACATACAGACACTTATGAACTTACAAAAAAACAAAACACAAAAACTATGAAACTACACTGGTCCTTGACATCCTCCTTTTTTTGAAGTCGATTAAAGTATGGTATGCGGTCGTGATGTGAATGCCCGCACGTTATAGGTACAACATGGAAGTTAATTAGTGATTTTAGTTTATTTATGATTCATCATCATCCATCATCATCATCATCTCAGCCGCAGAACGTCCACTGTTGGATATAGGCATCCCCTATAGACCTCCAGTTGCTTCGATTCATTCAATCATTCAATTATTTTTTCTCGATGATTCATTCAATTATTTAAATTATTTAACACAACACTTAGAAGATGAACTAGGCTTAAACGATCTGGGAAGGAATACAGACTTCTGAAACTTACCTGACATGAGAACCGTTCGGAAACTCATCTAATATTCTCAAAGTAAACATAAAGTTATCTAGTACCTACAGGTTATTCTGAACTTTCTATTCTCGGGCAGACAACCAAGCAGGGGTTGTCTGAAATAGAAGTGACGTAAAGTTTCATTATGGACGTAGGGGTAGATCTATATTTGATTCATTTTAGCATACAGAATTTGGTGAATTTTAAGTATGGAGGTTCACCTTGGCGTTAACTTAATTTACAAGGTATTTAAGATACGTTATGCAAAATGGATCACAACGTATCAGATACGGCATATTGTATGATAGTGTATCTTTTCACGTCAAACCTAAATGTTCATGATACTCGTCGGTTTTCATTATTCATCACATCAGTTCCACTATCGTCACTTTGTTCTTGTTAGACAAATACGTCACTTTGTCAGAAAAACGACGCTATGCATCAAGTGTTTTTTTTTTGTCAATTATTTAGATCCATTTTCTGAGTCATTGTGTCCTTTAGTTCCATCTACAAGTATATGACGGAGATACGATAAGCTAAAGTGATACATATTTGGATCTACCTAGGGGGTAAATCCTGGCTTGTAAGATTAATTACCAGAGCGGAATTTCCGCGGTATTTTTGATCTGTCAAAGTGACTGCTCACTTCTCGACTCTACCTCATGTCGATATATATGACTTGAAATTAGATTGTCATAAACTTATCATGTTATAATTCATTGAATCAGGCGTAACTTTGCGGAGGTCCATATCAATGAACTAAAAGAATTTCTATTTTTTTTATCATAAGGTCGCGGGTGAACAAAGGAATTATTTTAGTTCATTATCATGTTATGTAGAGCGTTCTTTTTCCGAATACAAATGGATATTTGACTGTAAAAGAAGCAGTTTAAAACCGGAAAATATGGAAACAAATCAGAGACAATAATGGAACACTAAGCTTGTTTTCCAATAAAATTTCAAAATAAAAACTGAACTGAATTTATTAAATTAGACATTGTTTATTTATTTATTTATTTCATTCGGTACAATTACATATTGTAAACAACACAGAGGAAATGAACATACATAAATGGAAACAATTACAGTGTCTACAATACAATTACAATTGTACTCAACATTCATGCACACAAATTTTTAAACTAAATAAGAACTACAAAAGATAATTTGCCAAGTATTATCTATTAATTGTTCATTTCATATGTCTATTTCACATTTCAACTGCTCAAAAGTTAATTGGAAGAGATCGTTCTTTAACTTAAGGCCGCTTGTATACCTCTACTTTCATTTAGTATCCTATGTTGTGTATGTGATATACTTATGTATAGCTGAAGTCGATAAGTAAGAAGTCAATATCACCGGTCAAAAGTGCCAAAAAAACTCCGCTCTCTGTTAATTACAGATTTTGATCACGTCTTCGTTCGTAGATCGGGCAGTCGCATTTAAATTCCGGGATTTTACTAAATTATTATTACCAAAAAAATGTATCGTGATTCGATCGATTATTGCAAAATCGAGAATTTGCTAGAAGCCGGTATACAGAAGTAGTAAGCTTATATTTTCTGAGAAAATGATCATGACCTTGCGACTAAAGTGGTACATTAAATATTAAGTAGTTCGCAATTTGCATCCCACTACTCGTAATGGAATTATACGGAAGTCCACACAATGACAACGAAAACAAAAGTTTAGGTATCAATATAATCAAGAATCCTTTCACAATCCTACCCGTTAATTTTTTAGAGCAATCAACGACTAATGTCAATGTTTGTTTCGGTTTGGTAGTATGGTGAACGGTTATATTGGTCTGAGGACGAGTTCTGCTTGAATTTTAATATGTATGTTTAATTCAAATTCAAATTCATCATCATCATCTCAGCCGTAGGACGTCCACTGTTGGACATATGCCTCCCCCATAGACCTCTAGTCGCTACCCGCCGATGAGAATGAGTTTCTGCTTGAATTTATTATGTATATTTAATTCAAATTCAAATTATATCGTAACATACTTTTTTATAAGTAAATCAATGATAATGACAAGTAAAAGAAAACAATCCAATGTCACAGACACGACACCTCCGCCGCAAATTTGGATGATGTGGAGCTTCTCATCTTAATTTCAGTTTTAGTTGTAGGATGCATTCTTCAGGCGTATGACGTTGTTAAGTTTCCGTATCAATATCTTGCGAATGTAATTCTATTTCGCTTTGAAGATTATCTAATTTTTTATGATAATTTTCTAGGCTTTTTAGCCGTTGATCGTAGGTGATTGCAACTGCGTATACTCTGTGAGCTCTTAAAAAAACCTTCGGATTTTAGAAGCATGTTTCGGGTATAGACAATGACACGCGATCGTGATATGCGGTTCTGTTCTGTTATCAACTTGCAAAACTTTTCTAAGTTACCATAAAAAGTTATGGAAATAATAACCATCTGTGCAAAATAAACCCTACTGTATTAATATTACGCATCTCTATCTTTTTAAAATTTTAATACAATATGACTTTTTGTCATAATACAAATAAAACAAAATCAGCATTTTCGAATTCTTCCATCTTCAATTTAAAGAGAGAACACCCTGCCTTAACACACTACTTTTATTTGGAAGTATATAGAGCTCTTGTTATACTGTATCTACTTCTCTTGGGTATGTCAAATGATATTGTTGATCTGCTTTCGTTTAATATCTTTTTAATGTACTGTTTGAAACCCCCGTTGCTTCTATAACTCGGTCTTGAACCTTATTAAAATATTTACGATCAACGCTTTTCTTAAAACTTGCAGCTTCTTAACAAAATATTTATAATATACATTATAAACAATTTCCCGTGATTGTCTATTTACAGAAATACCCTGTTTAAGTTGACTCCCCATGAAAATCAGTTTCCGAAAAATAAAACACTAAATAAATATGTAAGTGGTGGTTTTAACTGCTCTAAGTATATAAATCAATGAAAACACAACGATTGCACTCTTCGCGTGATGGATTGCTACTAAGTCAAAAAGACAATTGTCATTTTCTACTAACGAATCCTTCCGATTTCCCCCGAAACCAGAAGGTTTTTCTAAGAGCTCACGGATTGTAAGTTGCTGCTGTAGTTTTGTAAGTTGTCCGCGAATTGATGATGCGCGTAAGCGATTAAGATGTGTTAGTTTTGCCTCCGTCGTCGTCATTTATTATGCATATTTAATTCATATTCAAATTATATGTAACATATTTTAATAAGCAAACCAATCATAATGACAAGTAAAAGAAAACAATCCAATGTCATAGACACGACAAATTTGAAACGCGTTATTGTTGTGTGGTGGTGGCGATAGTTGGGTTTGTGTGATGTGTGTTCTTACCCTGAGAGCTGCATGAATACATCTGTTGCATACACGTAGCTATCATAAGGTCGCGGGTGAGCAAAGTAACTTTTTATGCTGGTTGATATTTTTATACGATATTCAGAGTGGTCAGCGTCATCACCAATTGAACTTACGTTTAATCAGAATTAATAAAACCAGTCGCAAAACACCGTTAATTAATTATCCTGGCAGTGAAAATTTACGATCAGCACGTGTTGCTAATTACGGGCGGTCGGACAGCTGTAACAACCGCATACGCAAATTGATAAGTAGAAAAACTGTTATTTTGATTGGTATTCAAACCTCTTGTTATCCGTACGAAACTAAGTTATATTACCAGCCCTTATTCTGTCGTCATACGGAAAAAACACGCATCTGAGACTTTTTCCCGAAACTGAGTAACATATAATAAAATTTAAAAATGCGCCATTCTTTTACCGAGTCTAAATATGCATGCGATAATTATAATTTCGAAGAAAAAAACGTCAGATGTGTCTTTATTTCCGTGTGGCGGTAGTATTATTCACTCCTGAACTTTTTATCTACGTTCAGTTGCAATAGGTAGGCATAATAAAAATTAAAAACATGAGTAACCAGTTGAAAGTATGTTTATTGTTGTTCAAAATGCACTGTGAAACAGGTTTATTATCGCTGTCAATATTGAGCAAACCCAGTTCCTGGTCTATTTGAGGTCGCCCAGTCACGAATTACAAATTGTGTTGTATCAGATTTAGTTTGAAACACCCATTACACTATACATAATATCATAATATGATTTTTTTTGTTTTCCTTATGAGTCCGTCTTAGTCGAGTTCATAAACTTGTAAACAAAATTTTAATCAAAAATATCTGAACACGACTCTATTGTTAACGGCGTAGAAGTGTGTTCAGCTATTTTTGATCAAATTTTTGCCCACAAGTTTATGAACGTATCAACATGTTTTAAAAGTTTAAAATTTTTTTACTGATCTGATTTTGTACTAAGCTCTAATAGTGACATTATTGATATAAAAAAGTACAATAATATTGCGTTATTTACCGTAACCTGTTTTACTAAAAAAGGTCAAGTTATACTTACTGTATGTTTGAGGGACTACGTGTTAAACTCTTATATTGAAGAATGTAGCGATAAAATATAATTACCTACTTAATGTAAATGTAATAATCGATTTGGAGGTGTTACTACAGTTATTAGAAACATAAGTGAGAGCTTGTTGGGTTTCTACAGTTCCAGCATAGTGGGTTTTAAAGAGAGCCACATGCCTGTTTCTAAATAACTAAGTACGAAAAATCAAGTAAATACAAATTAATTGTCTTGTAACATTTACCTTGACCAAATTCTTTCCTTTTTGTAAGGTACTTAAGTAAAGACTTAATGAAAATTAATGAATATAATAAAGGTTTTTTATTTCGCTTGTCCGACCCTAGCAGGAACTTTCGCAGATTTGCTGCGTAACTACATACTTACCTACACATGCGTGTTGATTGCATTTAAAATTAATGTAAATAGAAAATAAAGTACTCAGCTGATGAAAAGTTAACAATACGACAAAAGTAGTGTAGTCGTCATGTATGATGCAGTAATTATATGAAATAATTAAGATTTAAAAAGTCATTGAACCAGTAAGTTGCATCTGGCCTCATCTATTTGCTCTCTCTATCAGATGAGATAGGGGGCACACGCATGCAAAGAACCCGCTAGAAGAACTTTCTTTCTTGGTCTACCTCGGTCTCAATACCTAGTTGACTACACTGAATCATGAAGCAATGGAGAGAGCTATGCTTGGACTTTATTTTCGCAATAGAGTCCGGAATACGGAAATTCGCCGAAGAACTAAAGTCACCGACATAGCTGGTAAAATATGCAAGTTGAAGTGGCAATGGGCGGGCCACATCGCTCGAAGAACAGATAACCGTTAGGGGAAGAATAGTCTTCGAGTGGCGACCACGAACCGGAAGACGAAGCGTTGGCAGGCCTCCCACCAGGTGGACTGACGACATCGTGAGAGTTGCGGGAAACCGGTGGATGCAAGTGACGAGTTGTCGTTCATTGTGGCGTTCTAAGGGGGAGGCCTTTGTTCAGCAGTGGACGTCTTTCGGCTGATGATGATGATGACGATGATGACAATGAGTCAAGCACTATAGCATATTACGTATCATAACAACTAGGTATGTATATTATGTACCAGAAAACGTCTGACGGTAGCGTCATGTCAAATTGTACTTAATGATCTTCATTTTTCCTGAATCAGAACAATCAAAATAAATTTCACAAAATTGGCAAAACATATGGTCACAAATAAAATTATAAATCATTCAGGGTCACTCGAATAATACTACATTTATTTTGTACGAATAAATTAACTTAAATAACGGAAAGTAAGGTGATCTACTCTATGTACTATCAGCCAAATTATGTGGTCTACCGTCCTAAAGTTGATAATTGTTTGCATGTCATAGAACAATAATGCCAATAGACGTGTCTGTCAACTTGAAAGTTCGACTTTAGCGACATGTTCATTTGATAAGAACTTGTTTAAGAATTGATAGACCACTTATTTGGCTGATGGTACGTCCCCTGGAAAATATGTCTAAGATCTCATTGCTCTAAAAATTAAACTAAATAAATTATACTCCTATCTGACGTGCTCATACGCAGTAGATGACACCTCGCTGTCACTTCGATTATCAATGACAAAAAATCAAGGATGGCTACTAATGGGACCACTATTTGATTGCCCCATCGGCACTCGAACATTTACCTCATACAACATATTTTAAATTATTTTCTATAGTTTATTGAACTGCGCCGGTGATGGCTTCTTAATAAAATCGAAATTGATGCGTCGCGTGCGCACTATCTCGCGGTAGTTGATTGCTGACTGTTTCGGCGTGCGGGTCTTTTCTGGACTATCAAAATCCACATAGTATAAGCCAAACTTGGATCTGAAACAAAATTGGTTTATTGAGAAACTATAGGAAGGCAGCATCAAAATGTTACTATCCTCAGGGGTCATAATACGTGAGAGCAGGTCCCCATAAGTTTTGTACCCTAACCCTAACCTAATCTAACCTACACCAACAAGATGCTTGATTGTCATCATTCCAGCATATATACGTCCCACCCACTGCCGGGCACAGGCCTCCTTTTAGAATGAGAGTGTTTGAACCATATTTTCCATGCGGGTCTGGTGCGGATTGGGAACTTCACACACACCATTTAATGTGCAGGTTCCACGATGTTTTCCTTCACTAGTGGTAAATTTCAAATTTAATTTAGTACATGAATTTCATAAAATTTAGAGGTGTGAGCCTAAATTTGAACCCAAGATTCTCTGCTTGAGAGCTTAGGCCAATATGTCAAACCACTACTACACCACCACGTTTCTTTACAAGCTCTTTGTATTATACCAAGTAAAGACTGTAAATTCATATTTAAAATTCAATATAGACAAGTGTCTTAGCCGACTTTCGAAATCACACTATTAAAATTAACAGGTGTGATTTCGAAAGTCGGTTCCCTGTGGATTTTATAAATGTATGTAACAGGGCACAGGTGACTACAAATGCGAAATACATTTGTGACTTCAAGAGATCGGTGTAACAGAAGTTTCATGTCAATTATATTTGTGTGTGTGTATGTATTCCTGACGAAACTTGTTGTGGATTAGTAGTACCTATTTTTAGTTTGTTTATTCCTTCATTTTTTGATTAAAGAGCCACTAAAGTATACTCTACAGTATTAGGCAAAAATGTCGACCTGTTGCCTTTCCACGTTTAAATAAGACCTTTATAAAATCCTCTTAATTGTATCACATGCACATCTGTTCTTCAATATTCTGTTTAGATCAGTTAGCCATATACCTAATTATAAATAATACAATAACCAGTTCCGGCCCTTTTTATTCATAGCTAATTTACGAAAACAGAAGTTTGATTACAGCCAGTATTTAACTGTGTGTGATCCAAACTCATCCACGAGGAGTTTCTATATGAACCATGCACCTTTTCCATTAATTATACAAAATCGTGACGCACGTCACATCAATTACAACTGGATGAATATTATTACAGCCGTAATTGTAATTGTTCATTTATGCCACGCCAATGGCGAGGCAGTAGAAATAGTTATTACGCCCGAGTGCTTAATAAACGTCAAGCATAAATGATCAATATCAATAGAGCAGTAACAATAGGCATCTAGATTTCGAAGTTCATTAATGTTTTGTCAATAATATAATTCTAGTAATACAATAGCCCTTTTATGTAACTGATAACATAATTCTTTATTCTCTTTATGTTAGCGAAATACCAGGGTCATGTTCGGCATAAACTTTTATCTGTACCTATTGGTAGCAAAAGACAAGGGTTTCGGTTCGTTAAAAAATGTTATTCATCAGATAGTTGCAAAAGCGTGTGGTCTGCTCTCCACGAATTAGCATCGCTATTTAACGAGAACACGCTGTTAGCCTCTTGGACACAGCGCATGGGGGCCATTTCTAGATTTTATTTAGTCTTAAGCAACAAGTTTTAGGGTTCATTTATTTTTACGATGACTTTTCACTCTACTACTCTACTCTGTTTTGTAGGATTTTAACACATTGAATAACATTTTCAGTGGACTTGATCTTGGTGATTGGTTATCCCTGAAAACAGGCTACGTTGTTAATAAACACACATTAATGTTACACAACCTTTGATGTTAATGTGTGTGCCTCGTGTATTGTTTTTAACCCCCGACGCTAAAGAGGGGTGTTATAAGTTTGACCGCTATGTGTGTCTGTGTGTCTGTGTCTGTGTGTGTGTGTGTGTGTGTGTGTGTGTGTGTGTGTGTGTGTGTGTGTGTGTCTGTCTGTCTATCTGTGGCACCGTATCTCTTCAACGGATGGACCGATTAGAATGCGGTTTTTTTTAGTTGAAAGCAGGTTTTCTAACTATGGTTCTTAGATATGTTTTATCAAAATCGGTTTAGCCGTTTTTCAGATATTGATCTTTGAAGTGACAAAGTCGGGGGTTTTTCAACATTTTGTTGGTTAGGTTATAGTAACAGATCTGCTAAAATGCCATAGAATGGAAAGTAGGTACAATTAATTGTTCCCAAACTGTATCAAAATCAAAAACTAGACTCTTAATTGACATAATAGTTATAGTACCTACCTTTCGACTGGGAGCCCACTATGGTGTTAAGTGTTTGAACGGCAGCCGCCCAACCGTATGTACCCTGCACTCGTGTCAATCTAGTTTGCATTCATCGAACAGTATAGGTACGACCGGCATACCTATTTAGTGAAATACTAGCTAACGTCTGCGGCTTCATTCTAGTCACAGAACTCGCAATTCTAAGTTGAGTCAGAGACTCGTCGATATAATACATTTTTATTTATATTAATACTTAGTCATCTTCATCCATCATCATCATCATCATCATGATCATGACTTGTCAGCCGAAAGACGTCCACTGGTGGACATAGGCCTCCCCCGAGGCTCTCCACTCAGACTAGTCTGAATATTTAGTTCCGACTATTAACCATTTACCTACTGGAATTATGATCCGCTTAATATGCCAGTCTGTGTTAAAATTAACTCCTGTATTTTTCTCTTAAATTCAGCATTTGGTGAAGTGGAACTGATGATGAAGACCACATTTGACCAACGGAGCTACTAGGTACTCAATAACAAGTACCGCCTTCACAGGTTGAATTTCAATTACTTTAACACAATTGCTAAGCAATTTATGCTCATCGTAATGCATATTATGGTGAAATAGAAAGGGTGGTGAAGCACCAGGACTCATCAATAATGAACGTCACTGCATCGGAAAAATCAATCTTTCGTAAAAGGTGACGAGCAGTTGACATTAAACTATTGTATCTTAGATTATTTACACTAAAAAGCGTGAAAAAAAAAACATTTCAATGATTTTATTTTCGGCTCGTTCGTTCGATTTTCGATGGTCTACTAACTAGACTCTAGTTGGTATGATTCTCGTGCGTAAAGCTACAAAAGGAGCGGGTAAGTTGAAGTAGCAATGGGTTGGTTACATCGCTTGAATAACGGATAACTGTTGAAGGAGAAAGGTTCTGAAGTACATAGTGACCGCGAACTGGAAGACACAGATTTTGCAGGACTTCCTCTAGATGGAATGACGGAATCGCAAGAGTTGCGGGCAACCGCTGAATATAGGTGACAATTTGTCACATGTGGTTATGTTCTAAGATAGATCATTATGGTATAGTATAGTGGGAGGTACATACGAGTATATACACATTTGAAGATACAACAAATGCAAGAGGTGAAACAAAGAAGTTGTGAATCAAATACTTACACGTAACCATCCTTCCATTCAAAATCATCCATCAGGGTCCAAGCAAAATATCCTTGGACGTTACAACCGTCTTCGTAGATGGCCATCAGCATCTGAGCCATGTATTCGTTGTAATAAGAAACGCGTAGGTAATCATTGATACCGCCGAAATCACTCATACCGTTCTCAGTTATTATGATTGGAATTTCTTTTCCATATTGGTTGGTCACCCAGTTGATGAGTTTCCGGAAACCTTGCGGGTATATCTGGAATACGTATAAATAAATATTATGGGACAATTGACACCAATGAAGCAAAGCTTACGGCTACGGTCCAAGCCCTCTTATTCTGAGAGGAGGCCTGTGCCCAGCAGTGGGAGGTATGTGTGTGTGTGTGTGTAGGTGTGGGATGATGAAGCAAAGCTTGTACAGTCGAACAAACTGATTCATGTACCAGGATTGAACCTTATAGTTATCAATGTTGACGTCTCTCGATGAGAGCGAAACATAGATGTCGCTAGTGCTGCTGCATAAGTAGCGTAGTAGAAATAAGCAACCTGAGATATGTATGCATAGGAAAAATTCGTGTCTAAATTCCTGTCCAGCGGTGGTGTAGGGGTTATAGCACGCAGCACGGATTGCTGAGAACCTGGGTTCGATTCCCAGCGCTGGTCTCTTTTTCTGGTTTTTCTGTGCATCCATGTCTCAGTTTGTATTTTTGTTATAGTTATCAATTTCACTATGATTTCCTTGAGTATGGGATGACATAGTAGCACAAAGGTTCCACCATGGTACGAGTACATGCTTATGTAGTTACTAATGCTCGCGTTAGACAATGAACCTACATGTCAGTGAACTAAAATAATTTCCTTGCTCACCCGCGACCTTACGATAGCTAAGCTTATGCAAAATATGCGTGTTCATGCAGTTCCTCCACCTCCACACTGTAAAAACACACACAAATCACACAAACCCATCTATCACCACCACCACACATATTTTGCATAAGCTTAGCTATCGTAAGGTCGCGGGTGAGCAAGGAAATTATTTTAGTTCATTGATATGGACCTCCGCAAAGTAACGCCTGATTCAATAAATTATCTACATGTCAGTCTTAATTTTAAGCTCATATCATACCGTCCCTCTTACTGGAGATTGTATTAAATACTATTAGCGAGAGCTGGATGGTACGATACGAAGTTCGAATCTTGTAGCATAAGGCGTATAAATGTACAAAGATAAGACTCGTTTTCAACGCTTTATAGTACGTTTATTTGCTTTACATTAACATCTTGTACGTCTACCTCTGCATACTTTTCATTCATCAAGAAATTTAGAAGAGTAAATTTTAGCTAAGGTAAAGTTGGGATAGATGTCACCACTTTTTTTAAATCGAAAAAAAAAGCTTCATAAAGCGAAAAATTCCGACCTCTGTGTTTTCAGACTATCGATCCCATAGAGGATAGTTGCTTAAATCCATATAAATTACGTTTAGGATAAATGACTCGCCGAGAAACAGGGCATCTATGGCAATGCTACTTATTTGCGTAACTATGTAGTATAATTGCAATCTGGGCACCTATACTTCTGGGGTATTTAATACAATTTTACCCTACTATAATATGTTTAACGAGTGTGTAATTATTACTTGTTTACACTGCATTCAAATTTTATCAATGCGTATAACAAATTGTGTTAATTGGTGTCTATTGAAATTGAATCACTAGAATAAGTAAATTAGAGATTAAATTATTATCCGAGTGATAAAGCATAATCACTATTGCATGTTTGTAGTTATAAATGGTTCTGCATTTGAATGTTACATTGTAAAACCAATAAATTTTAATGATTGTCAGTGTCAGATAAATAATTTATAAACCTTTTATTCTTGAAGGTAATAAGTGCAGTTATTTTTGATTGCATTTACGATGCCTTAGTACCTACTAAATAGTATGTATGTATGTATGTAAACTCTTTATTGTACAAAATAATTAAACAAACACAGATGACAAACAATGAAATATATGTACAAAGGCGAACTTATCCCTTTAAGGGATCTCTACCAGTCATCCTTTGAGTGGATGAGAATAGAGTACTTTTAGAGTATAAGGAAAAGGTATTTAACAGGAACATGAATAAATTATAAAAAAGCCGCACAAAGTGCGTGTTGAACTTGGGTGGTCTGTACTATAAAAAAAATATATTTTTCTAATTGTTTTAATTGTGCCCCTATTTAAATCATTAACGTATTTCTCTACAGGTTCCTGCTATCTATAAGTAAAGAACTATGTAATTTATGTACTTATCTATTTAAAAAATGCAGAGTAGGTGGTGGGAGATGAAAAGGGGGAGGTTAATAGACTTGATAAAGTATATTTCATCAGAATTAGACAAATTTTGCCATGCGGGCTTTTTCGGAGACGACCAATCAATCTAGCTTCTTGGTCTTATGTCTGGCAAAACGCGTGTTTTAGCCTGAGCGAAGCTCGGTCGCCTAGGTAGGTATGCTTTTATGATTGAAAACCGGATAGCCTTAGCGTTCAGTGACCCTGACTAATGGAGCTAGAGTTATCTTGAAGGAAGATTTGTACTATATGATTAATACAATTTTTAACGTTCCAACTTTTCTTATTTACCAGAGACCAGAGGCCGTATTGTCTAACGCGCTGATGTTCGCGATCGCATTCACCATCTCTTTCTATCCTCGTCTTATACCGCGTGTAAGAAAAAAGTGGAATGAGATTCCAAGTGTGATTAATAAAGACAAGGCCACTTGTAGACGTCCGTTGTTTCACCAGACAACGGACCGTTTTTTTGCCGGACTTGCGGTGTTGTATGGCTAAGTCGCCGGACAAGTGTCCAGTGCATGTTTACACATTAATTGTAAGCCATACAAGACCGCAAGTCCGGCGAAAAAACAGTCCGTTGTCCAGTGAAAATTAACTAACTACAAGCGGCCTAAGACCTCAGATCAATTGGTATAAATTGTCCCGTTATCACCCATCAAACTGATGTCATTGAATTAAAAATATATATTTTGTTGAAAAGTACTTGGTAGTTTCTTTATCTCCCTCTAAATAAATTTGTGTTGTGTGCGTTTATTGCTTCATAACACACTTTTATCTCGCCGTGAATAAGTCAACGGTATGTAATTTCTTTCACTTTTATCAATATAAAATTAGGGTTTATTGTACGAGGAAAATATTTTTCATATTAAATTTGCCGCACAAGTTTGCTGCCTTCGGGCAAATGCCAAAACTTGTTAACATAAATAACAAAATTTCCATACTTAACGATCGTAAACACAGAGATTAAACTAAAGTTTGACTTTGTGATTGACAAATATTTGGATTTAGTGTTTGGAGCTATGCAAGCGTTCGCATAGTTATTTTGGTAAAAACAACTTACATTGTTTGCAGACTTGATTGTTCAAAATATTTAGAACTTAACTTCGATAATGATAACCTCAATGGTTCAGCAAATCTTTAAAATGCAGCTTAGGATACAATTTTTGTTTCATAGCAAAGGCTATGCAGAATGACATGCAAAATCGTAGAAGTAATTCAATATATGACATATAATACCAAATATTGTTGTTTTACGTATTGACGAGATGAACGAGATGGACGGGTGACCTAGTAAAGCTGCGGGTTCAAGGTTGATGCAGGCTGCTTCCTACCTAAGTAAGGGAGGCCAATGTCCAACAGTGGACGTCTTATGGCTGATATTTACGATGATGATGATGACGTACGTTCGTGTTATTTATATGCTGTGAGAACTAAACAACGAATTAACAACTGTAAGTATGACATAAATACGTTAGTATTATTTATTTCCTACCAAGTCGGTATAGTTAATTTGTTTTTTCCTAATTACAAGAAGAATACACTGTCTTAGTTCACGCGCGCCTACGCTTGTACCTAATTTCGACGCTCAGAAATAAATTCCTTTATGTCGGCTAGCAACAGAGCGTTAACAATTCTGGGAAATTCTATTTAGTCGGGGTATGATACGAGTGAAGAATGGAGTGTTTATTCTTGGTCTTAAACTTAATGGAATTAAAATACGTATAGCTTTATCTAGATATTTGCCTGTAACCATGAACGAAAATAGTCTGCTATTCACATACTCGTACGTATAGTACGTATAGTTACAATGTCTTATCAAATTTTATATGGGATCCTAGTTCCTAGCACCCAGAAGGAATAAAACGTAGAGAGAGAGAGAGAGAGAGAGAGAGAGAGAGAGAGAGAGAGAAACATTTATTTACACATATTCGATACACACAAAAATACATTAGATGGAGAAAAAAAATCGAATAGTATAAAGGTAGCAGACGCTACGCAGACGCTTGAAGTAGGTGCAATTAGTCTTTAAAATTTAAACAAATATTTGTTAAATTGATTAAAAGGGGCCTTGAACTTACCGAAAACCACTCAGCTCCAGGTTTGATCCACTTTGCATCTTGCTCTAATTTGACGCCAGTATCCGAGTCCAATGATGGTATTAACCACGTCTTCTCCCAGCTCGATGGCGACATTAAAAACGTCGTGTAGTGATTTAATCCAAAGAAGTCAGAACTGCCTCTTAAAGCATTTACCTAGAAATGAAATGGAAATTAAATAATGTCTTTGGATTTAACCATTTTATTGATTTAGGCGTTAGTTTGTAGAGAACCATAAACTACAACTATTTAATGGTAGCGATGTGCAACCATTGTGACTGCCCCAGTCCATATTTTTTTTTTGAAAACGTGAAAGAGTAGTTAAACTAACATCATAATTATGAACATACGGATGTTCAGTGGAACATATACAGTCTGGAAGTGATGTCAACAGTTGACATCACTTCCAGTCTGTATACGTTCCACTGGCTAGCCACACACGCCTCCTGAATAGCTTGGGCTTTTTAGCTCTCATGCTTTTGAGGTGTGCGCAAATCTCTCTCACGATGTTTCCTTCACCAAAAGGCTAATGTTAAATGTAATTTTGCACATAAATTAAAAAAAAAATCTCAGAGGTGCGAACCCGAGCTTGAAGCCAAGATCCTTTGATATCATAATAAGTCAAACCACTACGTTACCACGGCCCACGGCTCTTGACGTTATTACATTCTGTAAATAGTTGGGTTAATATGACTGCATTTTCAATTTAGATGAACTAAATAGTAGTCTCTTGTGCATAGTGCACTTGAACTTCGATCAATTCATGAAAACATTTGTCAACCGATATCAAACATTCTGAAGCACATTGTCAGGGGTATCAGGCAGACTAACCCAAACACCTAGTGAAATATTTCAAATTAATTTTAAAACACTTTTATAGCTCTAAAGAAAATAACGTGAGCTTTGCTCATTAATTTCTAGGGAACTATTGACGTGATTCTAAAAAATATGTTCTAATAATAATATATTAACTCTACTTTTCCATCCAGAAAAATGCAAAATTCCCGTGGAGTTGCAGGCAAAATTGAGGGCAATAGTTAAATAACTAGAGCTATGCTCGGAGTTTCTTTACACGGCAGAATGCGAAATATACGGAAATTTGCCGAAGAAATAAAATCACCGATATAGCTCGAATAATTGTGCAAGTTGAAGTAGCAATGGGTAGGCCATCATCGCTCGAAGAACAGATAACCGTTGGAAGAAAGAAGTCCTCGATTGGCGACCATGAACCGGAAGACGAAGCGTTGGCCGGCTTCTTAATAGGTGCTTGATGACATCGTGAGAGTTACGGTCAACCGGTGGATGCAACTGGCGAGTTGTCTCATTGTGGCGTTCTAAGAGATGATGAGTTAAAGAACAATAACTATACTTGGCAATATTCTACAAACCTCTTCTGGCGAAAATGTAGGAAGCCGTGATCTGGTGTACCCTTCATGTAAACTTATGGAATCAACTCTTTTACGTGCAATATCAGGATAATCACCTTCCTTGGAGTAGATTGGATGCGCGAAAAGTCCTAGCTATTAAAAAATATTAATTTTAATTAGTGATCTCACATGAATACCTATAATTATAACATGATAGCACAGATTTTTACCGACATGCATTTGTAAATATCTTTCGGCTGCTTCTATGTCTTCTGGTTTGGAGTTATTCTTTGGTTTGGCCCAAAAGGCATCCAGCGTTATTCCAACTTTACCTGCAACCAATTACACATTGAAATTGATGATTTCAGAGAATGTTAGATTTGCTACAAATGTGGGTGAAGAAATTGGTTTATTTAGGCATTGATTTGCAAAAAAAAACCGTACCTATTATTTAAAACGATAACTTCACAATCACGAATATTGTGTTTGCGAAGTAAATAACAGAGTAATTGATATTTAGCGTTCCGTGCCCCAAGGATGACATATTGAACCCTATTAATGTCGCCGCATCATCCATCTCTATGTCTATTTGACTGTATGTCTGTCAAAAAACTGTATTTTGAGAGCCATTATAGATACAGCTGAAATTTATGTGATGTTTATTTTTATTAGCTTTACAACAACAAAAAATGTAAATAAAATTAAATTAAAAATGAAGGGGATCCCAACTACCTAATATTAAATGACCCCACATTGCGCACATTTTGCTAAGAAGCAGGACTCTCCTGGCGCTGGATTTTTATATACGATCGTATATTATAGCGTGTATTCTGACAAACTTATTTGTTTAGTAAATAGTAGGTAAAGTCATTAATATCTGACAAATATTTATTTATGTAATGTTGATATTATAATATATTTATAAGATTTTGATTGGTTTTTTGGAGTCTTTTTGTATTTTTTATTTCAACTCCAAAAGCAAAACAAGCAAGTGCTGCTGCTTAACTAGCGTAGTAGAAAATAGCAACTTGAGATGTGCGTACATAGGAGAAATTTGTGTCTAGACTCCTGTCCAGCGGTGGTGTAGGGGTTATAGCACGCAGCACGGATTGCTGAGGACCTGGGTTCGATTCCCAGCGCTGGTCTCTTTTTGTGTAGATTAGATTAGATTTGATTGTCCATGTCTCAGTTTGTATTTTCGATATATTTATAAGAATCATACCTTTTTGATTGGGTCTAAATTCTTGATCATAAAGATGATAGGCTGCGGCGTGTGCTAACAATATGTAATGGATGCATAAGTATTCTCCTACTCCGTGAGATTTTATTGCGGGTGCAAAATAATCGCTTCCATATCCCTAAAATAAAAAAAAAAATAATAATAAAAAAAAATATGGTACAAATCAACTTGAATCAAAATACAATGCTCAATAAGTATGGAAGGTTTCTACAGAGAAGTCGAGAGAATAGTCAAATATTCTGACCCCCAAACTAGGTAAATACCTGTCTTGGAGGCCAAAGTGAAACTAATACACAATCTTTGTGTTGTTTTTCTACCTGATTATTGCAAAAACAAATAAAATATTATGTAAATAAAGCTATTTTGGTAGTGTTTACAAAGAGTTTATCCGTTTCCATCGAAAAAAATGTTAGGACACGAGACTACAGAAAAAGAGAAATTAGTTCTTAAAACAAACCGTTTCCCTGATTTTTTTTAGCAAATTTTTAGCCAATCTGACCAATGAAATTGGGATAAATTCAATTTGAGAAATTTGTACCACACTAACATAGCGCGTTAAATAAAAGCTTAAATTGTAGTTAAATTTTTCCATCAATAAGTTTTGGGTAAAAGATTTATTTTTAATACAAGCTTTTTTAGCTGACTGTACTTTTATAGACTGTACTTTTGTCACTCAAACTACATTTGCATACCAATTTCAAGTCGATGCCATTAACCATTAAAGGGTTCCATCCTGTTGAGACGATTCTGGCCTAACTACCAGGATGTCACTACCAGATTATTGTATTTACATAAGTATACCACACACACACACAAACATCACGCTTGTATTCCCAAATGGGGTAGGCAGAGCACACGAAACGTTACCGCTTCGGAGCCACTTTTAGCAATTTTAGGTTTAAAGTTCATGACAAAAAAAGTACTTACCTACAAATATAAAGGTACCTCTAAATCTAACTACTGGAAGTGGGTCGAATTTAACTTGCAAGATTGATCACAGACAGACAAACAGACAACGGGACAGGTGAAACTAAATAAAAGCTTGTAAAAACGCAACTACGTAATTTGGCGCCGTTCATTTATTTAATCGAATGTCATGTTTAGTAGGTACCTATTACTGTTTGTTTATTGCATTTCATGTCGCTTACTGCGTTAACCGGTCTAAAATACACAGAAATTATGTAGGCGTTTTTAACATTCGAGCATAAATTTCGATGCGGCCGTTCCAGCTATGTTAAGGGCTCGTAACTTAGAAAGCACAAAGCGTGCGCTGCCGTTAATTCGAGAGCCCTAATTTGGAACAAATGGTCGTACCCATGTAATTTATGAATGGATTCGATCGCCAATAATAATATTCGGAAGGGCAATTACTTTTTAATCTGCTAATGATATAATCTTAAGCGGGCTTGCATGATCGCCTTGAATGTTAATCTGATCTTGATCAAATATCTCATAATTTTATATCGCTAAGGTGTTCGTATAACAGTTTCAAATGATTCAAAGTAAGCCGTTCCCGCTTGTTTGTAATGTAAGTAGTGACGTCAAAATATCCGGAGCTGATAATGATTATTATTTCACAAAACATATCATATTATTAATGTAGACTATAGCCTAATGGCTAATCCCACAGCTCAAACTATTACATTTAGCAGTTGAATTTAAATTCGGAGATTTCGCTAAAAATCCAATAAGAATTCCCAAAAATTATATCATTGACAACCGTATTAAAAGTAGCCTATGTCATATTCCATATCAAGCTATCTGCATTCCAAAGTTCATATGAATTTGTCCCGCCGTTTTAGCTTTAAAGGGTAACAAACACTTAACATACTCACAAACTTCCATATTTATAATATGAGTAGGATTTGGGTAAACAAATGCTCAGTAAAACATGACAAAAAACAGCTTCTTTTGAAAGCAAATTTAGTGTAAAATAGTAACCTTCTTATATTTGGTTATTGTTGTTGTTTAACGTAATTACATACCTAACATACTATGGAATCTCACAAATAAAGCTAAGTACATCTAGTATTAATCGTCTCATTTGTGGAATCCGAAAAAAGCTACGACTTGGATAGCCAAACCGTAAAAAGAGACGTGAATATAGTTGTAATAAAATCCTCATGTCATGAATGAACTTACGTTATAACAGTGCTGATGCGGCTCATTCATAGTGGTCCATATCTTAACCACGTCACCAAACAGGTTGAAGGCAACCCTCGCGTAATCTCTAAAGTAATTCACCATGATAGGATTAGCCCAACCGCCCAAATCCATGAGAGGTGTTGGCAGGTCCCAGTGGAATAAAGTAACAACCGGCGTTATGTTAGCACTCTGGAGCTCCTTTATCAGTTTGCGATAGTATCTCACGCCAGCTTTGCTTATGTTGTTGTCCGTGCCGTTTGGCAGCAACCTGTGCGAATAAATTTGCCATTGTTGAAATCGGTTGGCCGGTGAAACTGAATTGCTTGTTATAAGGTTAGCTTTTATTGAATACAACACGTCATGACGTTAGTTGCACTTTACATTTATTCATAATTTAATTTATGGAGAAACTATTCGAAATTAGGTGTATTTAGGTATTTTTGTTGAGCAAATTATAGCTACCGTAGAAGATGAAATGGATCGATCTCATTTAAATTACAATTTAAGTGAAATTTATGAAATGGATTTATAACTTTTCTGTTAAAAGAATGATATAAACCTATCTATTTTACCAAATCTGTCTTTAATTCAAATTATTGCTAAAAAAATCAGTCACTAAATAAATCATTAGGCTAATTTTTGTGGTCATGGAAAGATCGTTAATGAACTTTTTCCATAAATTGCCATTTATTCAAAAATTACATTTAATCGTAGGTGCATTTGGGATCTTAATACTTCATTATTTTTTTCATTTTGAATCTCCTTGCGACTATTACAACATTTTTTTAAAAAATTCCGGAAGGCTATGCACTCTAGGCTAGAAATAAATAAAAAAATGTGATGGCCGTGAACTCAAGTAGTACCTTGGCCATGATATAGACAATCGATAGTACTCCACACCCAGATCCTTGATCATTGCGACGTCGTCCATGTACTTGTGGTATGAATCTGCCGCAACGTCCGCATTAGACCGGTCCGGCGTGTAGTCGGGATGCTTATGCAGAAATGTGTCCCACATGCTCTCGCCTTTACCTGCAAAGAAACAAATAGGTTTATAAGATTCTGCATGTAGACTGTATATGTAGACGCAATTAGCAATATAAATGCCATCAAAACATAAAATATATGCAACACAATTAATACGCAATTACTTACATATCGTCCCATGCGACGAAAAAGGTTCTATGATAATAAATGACTAAATTGATTTTATTGTTTGTTTTATTAAGCTATTCTCCAGCTTCATTTCTGTATATAAATTATTTCTCAAATCCAAGTACTTTTTGAGATTTCAACCCCTAAAAAAGTTCCATGTGATATGAGCTCGACGTAGAAAGTTATACATCTCGATAGAACTTTACACGCCGGTCGCCTCGCCCCGCGGAGTAGCGCGTGCGGGGTTCTATCGTCAGTCGTCACCGGTCTTCGCGGGAGATGAGACGCTTTATTACTTTATGTTATTTGGCACGTTTTCTTTGGTGTGGGTTTCTTTATAATTTTATGTTAATTTTGTGGGGCATGAATTTAACTCCTAATAAAACGAATCGTCGCTCGAGACGACTTATAAACTTGGCACTAGACCAACGAATCAACGAAATACAAGTGAAATTAATGATTTAATTACAAATGGTCCAAAAGAGGATAGTCATCATGGTTGAGAAAGACGTAATTAGCTATTTCTTCTATTTAAAAAATAATAGTGAGTGTGTTTTTATGTTTTTACGGTTTAAGTGCTTCTGCCGTTAGATTCCGGAGTAAAAGGTAGCATATTACCTCTTAGAACTTTATTTATAGTAAATCAATATAAACCGGAAAAAAAACATTCGTAACGTATTATGATCTTAGCAATAAAAGTTTTATATAGATTTCACGATCAGAAAAAGTTTTAATAAGCACGATGTATATAGTTATGTACCATTAATCGATGGAAACTAGATAGAATTTCAGAGTTGTAAGAGCACTTGTAACCATTTACGCCGGAACAGACACGCGTTGTCGAGTTCACTTGTGCATATGTCACCTTCTTCTACGGAACTCATTTAAGTTAACACCGTTTACGTCTCAAATTTTATTTTCTATTTATTTTTATGGAATAAAATATCATACATACATACATATACGTGACGCTTTATTCCCTGTATGGTAGGCAGAGACAATAGAGCGCCATACGCTTCTATTCTGACATAGTTCTCTCGCTTCATCACATTCATCACTCCTCATACATGCTCGACGCTTTCGGGTACTTCTAACCTATATAGCCTCTCTTCAATATGCCGCCGATCTGGTCGGTGTACGTTTTACGAGGATAATATAATAAACTAATGCCCCAGTCATATCTTCTGCAAATGTAGAAACATCACACAGTACGGAATCATGTTTGTATGTATGTAAACTCTTTATTGCACATAAAAATAAAAATACAAATAGACAGAGAGGAGAAAAAAGGCGAGCTTTTGATCTAGAGCGTGATGCGATGTAAAATCTAGGTAAAGAAGTAGTGTCGCCGTTCAACCCGTCACTTTCTGTAGGCACATCGCCAATATTGGAACCATCGCCTACAAAGGAACTGACGCCTATAAATGAAATTTCTGATACCGAAACGGTTACTCTAACTCTAATTATGTCGCAAGTATCGTCTCGAACGCAGGCTCGATGACTTCCAGCCACCTGAACAAGCCGGGTTCCAAAAAGGCTTATAGTACCGTAGACCGCATACATACGCTGCGGCAAGTCATACAGAATACCGAAGAGTATAACTTGCCACTATGTCTAGCGTTTGTGGATTACGAGAAAGCCTTTAATTCGGTCGAAACGTGAGCGGTGCTTGAGTTTCTCCAGCGATACCGTTGACTATTGGTATATCGAAGTGTTAAAGTGTTTGTATAACAACGCCACTATGTCGGTCCGAGTACACGAACAGAATTCGAATGCGATTCTTTGAAAACAGGCGTAAGATACGTAGATGTCATATCTCTGAAACTGTTTACTGCCGCTTTCGAAGACGCCTTCAAGCTTCTGGAATGGAAAAGACTAGGCATCTCATCGGCGAATACATCACTCACCTTCGGTTTGCCGACGATATCGTGGTTATGGCAAAGTCGATGGAAGAACTCAGTACGCTACTCGAAAACCTCAATCGAGTGTCAAGAACAGGTGTCTACTCCTATTTTGGTTGAGAATTCGGTTCTTGAAGTTGTTGACGCATATGTATACATAGGAAAAACCGTCAAATTAGGTAAGTTCAACTTCGAGAAGATTGACCAATCGTCGAATCCAACACAGATGGGCACCGTTTGGAAAACTCAGCAATGTCTTTTCGTTCAAAATTCCTTAGTGCCTTAAGACGAAAGTCTTTTTAAACCAATGTGTGTTGCCAGTGATGACAATACATATGGATCAGAGACGTGGTGCTTCACTATAGCCCTTATAAATAGGCTCAGAGTTGCTCAGCGAGCTATGGAGAGAGCTCGGGATTTCTCTACGAGATCGAATTAGAAATGAGGAGATATGTAGAAGAACAAGGGTCACCATTATCGACATGGCCAAACAAATTAGCTCGTTGAAGTCGTGGCAATAGGCAGGCCATATAGGATGGAGAACGTATGGCTGTTGGGGCCGAAAAGTTCCAACGAGATGGAAGGATGACCTAGTTAAAGCGGCGGGTTCGCGGTGGATGCAACTAGAGGGCTATGGGGGAGGCCTATGTCCAAGAGTGGACATCCTGCGGATGTGATGATCACGATGATGATGAAATACATTACTTTTAAAACTTTTTATATAATTTTCATGTGCGATCATAACAAACAAGCACAAGGAACAAGTGTCATATTGTGAGTACATAATGGGCAATGTCGTTTGTAATAAGCATTAATTATTATTTATTTCGTCATTGCGAATAATCACGTACAGTCGAGTTCATAAACATGTGAGCAAAAATTTGATAAAAAATATCTGAACATGACTATATTGCTAACGGCGTAGAAGATAGATAGATAGATAGTCACATGTTGTTGAAAAAATTATCAAAATATCCGAGGAATAAAGTTTCATATGCCTATAGACCTCGTTCACAAAGTCAAACTCCGACAAAGATAGTTCTATATTCTCTTAACACCGAATTTTTGGCTGTGCGTTCCCACGAAAACAATTACATATTACTTTAAGACCCAGAATTCCTTGAAAGCCTTAACATTTAAAAAAGATTGCTACTAAAAAGTAATCCTGACAACTCTAGTAAAAACTATACTTAATTGCATTGACGAATTCCTATTACTTACAAAGCTATAATCAAATTAAACTAAGCGAAAATTCAAATGCCCCTAGTGAAAAGTAACAATTTTGCAGAAGTGACTTTATTCGTCGGATGGGACGATATAATGTTCACACCGTAAAAAAGTTGTCTTATAATAAATAAGTTTATGTTAAAGATGTCATTTTTAATACAAACATTTTTGCTGACTTATTTTTTCTGTTATCTAAGCTACATTTTCGTACTTAATTTAAAGTCGATGCCATTAACCATTGAGGAGTTCTCTCCTGCGGAGATGATACTCGATGGACCATTAGGATGTCATTACCAGATTATTTTAAAGTCACCAGATTTACATAAGTATGTCAAATTTAAAGTCAATCCGATCACTGAAAGTGGGCTAAATTAACTTGCAAGATTAACCCGCAAATTCATACATAGGTACGTACGTAAATAGACTGCAAGTTAAATAAAAGCTTGTAAAACCTGAATAAGTCACTATACAAGAAGTATGCCATTTTTTCTAAGATAAATACTACGGTATAGCTTGTCTAAAACTACGTCCCAGCTCTTAATATTGCTCGATTTATCGAGAGGATTGCCATGTCCACTGATCTTTTGCCTAACCCTACAAGTAATCCGGTCCGTTGTCATTGCTCTTGACTGTACTACGATCACCTTGTTTGTATGATTTTATCTCGAAAATCGTATAGAGAATGGTACAGGAATACGGAAGGAGGCTGTTTAGACAGATCGATTTTAATGGTATAGGTGCCTATTAAGAGAGAGGTGTTGTGGCAATTAGACTATTTAACTATTATAGAACAGAACTGTGCATAAGTATGACTGACTGTGTTTATTCAATGCTTTCGTCTTCCTATTTACGAGCATAAATATAATATGTTTAAAAAAAGCAAGGTTTTTTTTAACTGTTCTTTTTTGCATTTTTATCCAAACACACTAAAAGAGGGTGAAAATTAAAGTGTTTAAATTAAAAGTAGAAAGTAATGGCTTAGTTTAAAAAATTGCTCAAAATTTTATTTAATGAATAATGAATGTGAGAATGATAAGTAAAAGTCGAGAAAATAGTTTTATTTCAAAGTTTTAAAATATAAGAAGCTATTACTCTTTACCGGAAGAGGGTCTCCTTATAAATATCTTATACCTACTTCGGCGGCATCTGGTCAAATATTTATGAAAGACGACAGTCAATATACCGGACTCATACAGCCCTGAGCTTTCTCTAATATCAATGACAGTGATTGATATAAGGGAATTTATTGCGTTTTAATAATCAAAACACGTAATTGCGCTCTAAAACAGGTACAGTGCTAAAAAATCTCAGCATAAATAAATGGGACTGGGCTGGTTAAGTTTGCCACATGCACCGAAATCGATGGGCCCAAATCGATACCCATTGAGTTTTGTGAGATGGCCATAGAGGCAGAAGCAGACCAAGACCCGGGCACAAACATTTGTATTGATCTGATTATACAAGAGCCTACCAAAATTCGAACCCAGAACCTCATGCTATACGAGCTGTAAGCTTCGCCTAGTTAATATTAGTAGCTCGCAAATAACTTGATTAGTGCTTTTAACAGAATAAGTGCTTTATTTTAATTTTGTCTTGGTCATTGACCACGTTAGCCATTATAATAGTAGTATAGTATGAATATACATAACAAAAAAAAATACAAACATTGGAACATAGAACCTCCTCATTTTTTGAAGTCAGTTAAAAAGAGGACAAGTAAGTTCACTGCGAACAAAAGTAGGTACATCGCGCGGCTTAAATGTGTGCGCGCCGGTTGGCGCCAGTACCATAGTAAAAGAGAACAAGTAGGTTTCAGTATATGTATAAAGTACTCTGTGGGTCCATTCCGACCGTTTAGGAGACTTAACTGGCTACTTCGGCGCGGACGCTTAGGATTGTCGATGTCTATTTTAGATTAATTACCATGACAAGCGACAAAATTACAGGACGTTCAGACATGGAATAGGCACTCATATTGACTCCCACGAGATAAGTCACGGGTCAGTTTGATGTAGAAAAAGTCTATCAAAGTTTAATACGCTGAGTCTAGTTTTTCTTTAGATCGATAAAATAGGTAGGTATTCAAATTAAGTGGTTAAGCTGGCGCACGCGGCGCTTTGTTAGCCACGTAGAGCACCGGCCTGCCGCCCTAGTCCTCCCCCCCCCCTAAAGCCGGCACTGATAGTAGGTACCTAGTCGTACGAGACCAGCAAATGCAATTTTAAACGAGAAAAATAATATCTCTCTAAGTAATTTAACCCGTTTTGTTCTAGACTATAATTATGTAAAAAAATTAAATCAAGTAAATGAATTGGATGTTGATAATTGATCAGCATATTCTAGTGAATAATATAACGGGAAAAATTTTATAATGGCAAATTGCTGAAGGTCATTTTATGCATAGAGTTTTACTAATCGGTTATTAAAAACATGACAAAATTTCAATGAAATTAAATAACTTAACCCACTTTGGCAAGTTACCTTTGACCTACTTTCTGATAGCAATTTTGCAACATCCTCAACACATATTTTGCATTAATTTGGTTATTCGCACATTATCAGCCCAATAAATTAACAAATTCAGAGTATGCTAACATTAAATGGCCTAATGTAATGCAAATAATACTAGGAACTGTTTAATATTATAATGTAATAATAATGTAGTAATAATTGGTGCCTCTCATAATTCGCATTTACCTCTCTCAGTAATTACGTTACTGCATTATAACGATATGCTTTTATACCATTTTATCGTAGGTACTCTTTAAGTATGTACAGTCAGCAACAAAGATATGAATACAGCCAAAGTGCCAAAAATATGTATACTTACAGGACTTTATTGCCGGAACATTAAAGTCGTGTATACATATTTTTGGCACATTCGCTGTAATCATAAAATAACTTTGTTGCTGATTGTTACTTACCTAAGTACCTACATTAAAATGCCAACACAATTATAAATTCAATGTAGGTACATTGAATTTGTAATTGTGTTGGCATTTTAATGTAGATACCTACCTATCTAGTTTATATTCCTTATTTTTCTGTAGCTTGTTGATTCTGTTTATTTTTATTATAACTTTAGTAGGATAGCAATAACATTTAATAACTTAATTTTTTAAGTATATAGTTACATTTTATTTCATTATCGATTTAATTTGAAAATATAATTCTAGCTTGACACTGCAATTTTATTTTGAGTTCATATTGTACTTTATTTATTATTATTATCCATTTATAATTAGGTACATTATTTGTTTTTATCTGACGATCTTTATAAACGTTAATCAACTTAATGTTTTAATCAAAAATTGTGCATCCGCCAAATATGTGGTCTACTACCCTAAAGTTGATAATCGTTTGCATGTCATAAAACAATAATGCCAATAGACGTGTCTGTCAACTTGAAAGTTCGACTTTAGCGACATATCCATTTGATAGGAACTTGTTTAAAAATTTATAGACCACTTATTTGGCTAATGGTACGAGCGCATATATTATACCTACTTACTCAGATTATTGACTCTTTGTAAGGTCGATGACCTTATTATCTTATTTAATTAGGTACTTATCATAGCTTATCATAGCTAGTAGCTTGTGGCAACGTCAAAAATGTTGGGGAAGTTTTGGAAAAGATAACTGCATTTTGGTATTGGTACTTTATTTGGACTTGTTTTTCCCTTTACTAATTATTTATAATCTGTTTTATAACGTCGTTAAGAGATTTGCAGGTATGAAGTTACACTCAGTATAACTCGTCGTGTTCCCGGCGGTTTCGGGGCACCATGCAGCAGATGAATGCGACGTCAGCAGGGCTACTTCGAAACTCGAAGTTCGTGTCATGCGGTCCCTCTGACACTTATACTATTTAATACGAGAGCGAGAGGGACGTACGATACGAACTTCGAGTTTCAAGTTTCGTAGTAGCCCAGCAGGGACGGTGACTCAACGGGGTCACCTAACTAGTTTTAAATATTATGGATTATATGTATGGTAGTCTGTAAGGTATTTATTGTAAGGGCCAAGTTGCCCGAAATAAATGGATTTATTATTATAATTATGTGTATAATGCCAATCAACTGTAAATACGAGTAATATGCTAATGCATCCTTAATCATATCAATGGTAGTAATTGATAGTGACTCCTTTTACATACAATTTTGCCTATGTACTAATTTATTGAATCAGGCTTTACTTTGCGGTGGTCCATATCAATGAACTGAAACAATTCACACTCACCCGACTCACCCGCGACCATAAGATAGCTACGTTTATGCAAGAAATGTGTGTTCATGCAGATCCTCCACCTCCACTGTAAGAACACACACAAAACGCACAACCCTATCTATTACCACCACCACATTACACTGACGCGTTTCGAACTCAACCAGAGCTCATCTTCAGAGCGTCACAACTGTTCACCACGCTACCAGATGTTAGAATTCAGGTGTGTTCTTACAATGTGGTAGAGGTAGAGGTAGAGGGGTGTAGAGGGTCGCGGGTGAGCAAAGTAATTGTTTTAGTTCACAAATAAAATCATCAAAAACTTACCATCTTCATTCCATGCACCTTCAATCTGGTAGGCAGCAGTGGCGACGCCGAACATGAATCCATCTGGGAACGAGTAGTTGCTGGGCCCGCCGACCGCTCCTCGCACCGAACACACCAGGCTAATAACAAATTGTATTGTTTTTAGCGTTAATTATTTATAACCTCAACAATTATTTTCTGACAGTTTTAACACTCTTCTATTTGTAACAAATCTTGCAACTTGATTTTATCCATTTTTAACGGACCGATTGGTTCCGATGATAATACAATAATCAGTACCGTTAGCAGAAATGATTTATCAAACAATATTATTTATCGTTAAAATCGTTTAAATAGGTAAAGTCAATAGAAAAAAAAAATGTTCATTGGTATGGAGTCGACAGTTTTCAATACACTTGTACGGAGCAAAGTGGTGAAAACTTAGGGAAACTGGCAAGAATATAATTGTTTCGAGGTTGCAGTCACTGGTGTTTGTTTTTTCATCACTTTTAATTATTTATTAGACTGAAAAATTTACTTGAATATAACGACACATGGAAATGATAGTTAACCACATCTTTGAATTAAATTTAATGAACCTAAGTAAAAATTGGAAGCCTTCAATTGTGAAATGAAAAAGTTTATTTATTAGAACAAACAATTTAGTTACGATTGTGCGATAACCTCACCTAAGGCCCGTTAAAGCGGCCCCGAGTAGAGCGACTCGACTCGAGCTCAGCATTGTACAAACTAAGCCAACTTTGAGGTGTATCGCCTATTCTGTGTTAACAATTAAATCACTGCTTATAAACGAGAAGGTAAGTCCCAACTCGTCTTAACCGAGAGATAATTATTTTTTCTACAGTGTTATCGAGAAACGATTGTGGAAAATAAACGTGGGAAAAACCGTACCTAGCAGGTTTAATAGAGTCGTTATCAATTTATCAAGTTTTCGGGGATTTTTCCAACTACGTTTTTTAATTTGTATTTGGATGTAATTAACTAACAGTAACGCGAGATTTTTACTCATTTATCCATGATGCGATTGACTTGAGATTTGGTAGATATGCGTGTGTAAGTTTGATGTCAAGTCTACTTTCTATACTTTCTAGCAAAATTGATAGATGTATATTCGTCAATGTAAAAAATTTTGAAAATATTTTGATAAAAATCGGCCAAATATATATTTTAACCTGGATTAACACACATGTAAACTAAAGGATAAAGACAAAGCTGCGGGAAACAACGAGAAGAACAGACTCGCTAGAAAAACTACTTGCAGATTTCCCTATCTTTATTACTCCTTATGTCATAAAATGCCCTATGCAAAACTTCAGATATTCGTAAGTTCAAGAATTTTGATTGGACGTTAGTAATTTCATGTATGTATGTATGTATGTATGTATGTAAACTCTTTATTGTACAAAAGAAAATTAACAAAATACAACTGACAAACTTTAAGATACTTGTACAAAGGCGGACTTATCCCTTTAAGGGATCTCTACCAGTCAACCTTTGAGTGGATGAGAGGAGAGGAGCAATACGTTAGGGTCCGACAAAGGGTGAGTTTAAGAGTTTCATTATTATTATTTATTTATTTATTAACATTATTGTCAGTTATAGTATTATATCTGTAGGAGGATGTCCACTGATGGATATAGGCCTCCCCATTAACCGTAGTTAATTCAGTTAGAAGCGGGTGCATCCACCGCGGCTTTAACCGGGTCATCAGATGACGTCGGCGGCGTCGGCGGTGACGGCGTCCACCAACGAGATGAACAGATTCTGTTCATCTCGTTGGTGAACGACCTACGAGTACGATGTGCTTGCCGATCTGCGGTCTTCATTCCAAAAGTTTTCGGCCCCAACTACCATCAGCACTCCATGCACGATTCCTTAACTTACTTAGAATAACGATCTTATAAACACAATTTTTAATGATGAAATTATATCTAATAATATTTACAAGGTTTAGTTTTTATCTCATTTAAAGTCTTACCATTTAGTAGACCATCTCACTATGTTTAGACTACTATTGATATGCATGTATGCATTACATAATTTTATCAATGCTACAACAATGTGTAAAGAAATAAAACATTATCTAATCTTAAATCCTCAAACACTAAAACTGCATTAGGTTTTTTGATAAAGAAGTATAATAAAGTTCAGTTGCAAACAAAAAAAATAGAGAGTTTAGTCGGTAGTAACCTAAATTGGCAAGATCAAGGTCTGTATTATAAAAAGAAAGCATATAATAAATATTTTTTTTACTAATTATATAGTAGTTTGGCCTCCACTGCCTTCAAAAGGCAAGTTGACGTAGGTGAATATGTGGTTTCCGCATCACGTCAAATGCAACACATTCGTTATTTATCATATTTTAACAAACTCATAAGCTTAGCCTTAAAACAAGTAGGAATCGGTCTTTAATTAATGCGTATCAGGAAGCATACTTGCTTTGACAGTAAAAAAGCTTAGTTTTGATAGGTTAGGGTCAAAGATAATGTTAACATTTTTCTACCTTGTCGCTGTCACATCGTTTTTGAACTTTTGTATAATAATATACATAAAATATCACAGTGACATTGCATTGTCTGACGAGGAGAATCATTGTGATGCTTATTGTGAGAACATTCTACGAAGGGCCAGGAATTACATGGTTCGATAGTACTTTAGATAAATTATAAGAATAAGAATAAGAATGGTTTGGCTGATAAAATAGATACAAATACAGAAACACTGAAATATACACATCCATGCCTATTCCTACCAGCCAAAATGGCCACCACTCGGCTATGTAAACATCGTTCACCTAATTATGTGGATCAAGAAGTATGAAGCATGATTAAGTCAGGATTAGGTCTACCTACCTAGTTCGCTTTATCAAATGTTAATCAAGCGAGCGCGAAGCGTCTCCGATATAGATTGATGGGCTTGCGTTCGCGTGTCTGCAGGGCTACTACTAAACTCGAAACTCGAAGTTCGTATCGTACCGTCCCTCTCGTTCTCGTATTAAATAGTATAAGTGTCAGAGGGACCGCACGACACGAACTTCGAGTTTCGTAGTAGCCCTTTCTGTTCTCCTCCACTGGTTGCATATCTCAACCGATTCTAAAGACATTTTGTGAGCAGGTTCGGTAATTATTTTATGTTTTTTTGTCGACTCAGTTTTTTTTTCAAAATGGCGGCGCCATCGAATTGGTTGAAATCGTAAAAGTATTATATTTAGATCTCTGTATTTGAACTTCTACCGCGCCATACAAAAAAATACTATTTAACTAAGTTTAGTTGACATCCTTATTTTTTGTTGCGTCCTTTGTTTTCTTAAGTACAATATTACTTTAGATTGCAATCATCACGCATGTGTTCGCATTCTGAGAAGAGGTATTATTATATATGTGCCCATCAGCGGGACGAATGTAGGCCATAAATGAGGTAGGAGTATTGAAAAAGTTTTTAGAACCGGTTCGGATTGTCTTTTTGTACAAAAAAAAACAACATGTATATGCTCAGAACGGTTTGTATATTTAAATCAATGAAATGGCTGAAATATTGGAACTGCTACTATAAAAAGAAAACCATTTCGACTACAATTACTTAAATAATCGGTGACCGTTCTAAAACTAGCTGGTTAATGATCTGAAATTTGAGCATTATCACTTTATGGCAAAAATTAGCAACGGAGTTGAATTTTAAATACCTTTAAACAATAGAATACTTATGTATAATAAATGAGGCAGATAAGGAAATATATTATTATGTGCCTATGCGGAGTTAGGTTCGGTGAGCGTCATAAAATATGCTTAAATTATAGTTTTAATATGACGTTCGCAAAAAAAATGTTAAGACATTCAAAAAATAAAATATATCATAACAATTTAGGTATCAAATGAAAATTAGCAATTAGCTCATTCTGAATAACACTTTTGAGCAAACGAAGAAATATATATTTTTTTTAAACAAAACAAAAGCAAGAGTACCGTAAAAAACTTAATAACCTAACAAATCTAACTTTTTTTTGACGGTGGGAAAATGCGTTACGCATACGACCAGCGCGCCTTGAGGACGACGCGGAAGTTATGTGGGACTCTCTCCCCCGTAACCTCCTTCCCTAATGGAAGGAGGGGGGAGGTTTACCCACTAAAAACCCACCGGTATTCCCTCTCCTGCCATTTGCGGATGCAATGGCAACATTTAGTGGCACCACGACATCCGCTGGCCGCCCCAGCCTACGCCAGGGCTCCCGCGCCAAGAGGGGATGGACCAGGAATACTTGGTTCTCAACCAAACCTAACCTAACATAACCAACTTAGAAAAGTTGAAAAACCCCCGACATTATCATTTCAACGATTAATATCTCAAAAACGGCTAAACCGAATTTGATAAAACTAAGAACCATCGCTAGAACACACACACACAAAGCGGTCAAACTTATAACACCCCTCTTTTTGCGTCAGGGGTTTAGAAGGGAAAACAAATCTTACTAGATTTTTTTACTAGAATTGGGTACCTTAAGTTTTCTAGGATGGTCCATATTATATTTTTTATCGACAATAAACCTATAATGTAGCTCACTCCTGCAGATAGATATTTCGCTCACTGAATGCAAAAGGGCCACAAACGAGAAACAGCATTTTTTACAGGAAAGCCAAAACAAAATTTAAAACGTGTTTTTTTTTAATATTTAAAGTTTTTTTTGCTTATTATTATTATGTTAATATATCATTGTGTTCGTTATTTTTTACTCTATCTTATAAAAAAAGACCAGTTGTAATAGCTGTCACCCACGCAGAGCAAACAACATAAACGTCCCTTTTGCATTCAAAATTTTTAAAAATGTTATAAAAATTATGTCAAAAATAAAACTCATTTTAATAGAAAACACGCTTTATTTATTGTTTTCTTTATTTAAAGTAATCAAAAAAGTGTAGGCTAAACTTAGAGGAACTGTGATCATACATGCAAATAGCAAATAACAAAATTAAAAAAATAACAAAAATAAATCAAAACTTCACATTCTTATAAACTACTAGCTGTTGCCCGCGGCTTCGTCCCCGTTGTATTTTTTCTGTATTTTCTTCCATAAAAACCTTCTCCTGGCAGTAACGAACACACCAATAAAAGAATTAGCGAAATCGGACCAGTCGTTACCGAGTTTTGTGCTTAGCAACACATTTTACGATTCATTTTTATTTATATAGATAGATATTTATATAGATGGATAGATAGATTAAATTCCGGTGAAACATGACATCAATATTCAGTCCTATCGAATACTACATGGGTATTATTTTGCCATACATTAATCACATTTAAATAGTATTAAAAATCACTTAACACAAAACAAAAAACTCAAAAAGTATTCAGAAACTTTAGAATTAATGATTTTTTTCTAAATAGGATAATATGAAATTCTTATGGCGAAGTAGGTACTACATAAAAACAGTTTACTTATTCTATTTAAAAAAAGTAACAGCCAGACATTTAACATCCAAAAAATTGGCATGCGTAAACTCATGAACTGCAAAGAACTGCTTCGACGATGCAGTGTTAGCTTTTCTTTTTCGGGATAACAGCTGCTGAGGTTCCACGCTAGGTGGTTGACTGTCAATGCTAGGCTGAGTCTCAATGCTGTGTAGCTGAGTCTCAATGCTCGGTGGCTGAGTCTCAATGCCCGGTGGCTGAGTCTCAATGCTCGGTGGCTGAGTCTCAATGCTCGGTGGCTGAGTCTCAATGCCCGGTGGCTGAGTCTCAATGCTCGGTGGCTGAGTCTCAATGCTCGGTGGCTGAGTCTCAATGCCCGGTGGCTGAGTCTCAATGCTCGGTGGCTGAGTCTCAATGCTCGGTGGCTGAGTCTCAATGCCCGGTGGCTGAGTCTCAATGCTCGGTGGCTGAGTCTCAATGCTCGGTGGCTGAGTCTCAATGCCCGGTGGCTGAGTCTCAATGCTCGGTGGCTGAGTCTCAATGCTCGGTGGCTGAGTCTCAATGCCCGGTGGCTGAGTCTCAATGCTCGGTGGCTGAGTCTCAATGCTCGGTGGCTGAGTCTCAATGCCCGGTGGCTGAGTCTCAATGCTCGGTGGCTGAGTCTCAATGCTCGGTGGCTGAGTCTCAATGCCCGGTGGCTGAGTCTCAATGCTCGGTGGCTGAGTCTCAATGCTCGGTGGCTGAGTCTCAATGCCCGGTGGCTGAGTCTCAATGCTCGGTGGCTGAGTCTCAATGCTCGGTGGCTGAGTCTCAATGCCCGGTGGCTGAGTCTCAATGCTCGGTGGCTGAGTCTCAATGCTCGGTGGCTGAGTCTCAATGCCCGGTGGCTGAGTCTCAATGCTCGGTGGCTGAGTCTCAATGCTCGGTGGCTGAGTCTCAATGCCCGGTGGCTGAGTCTCAATGCTCGGTGGCTGAGTCTCAATGCTCGGTGGCTGAGTCTCAATGCCGGTGGCTGAGTCTCAATGCTGTGTAGCTGAGTCTCAATGCTCGGTGGCTGAGTCTCAATGCCCGGTGGCTGAGTCTCAATGCTCGGTGGCTGAGTCTCAATGCTCGGTGGCTGAGTCTCAATGCCCGGTGGCTGAGTCTCAATGCTCGGTGGCTGAGTCTCAATGCTCGGTGGCTGAGTCTCAATGCCCGGTGGCTGAGTCTCAATGCTGTGTAGCTGAGTCTCAATGCTCGGTGGCTGAGTCTCAATGCCCGGTGGCTGAGTCTCAATGCTCGGTGGCTGAGTCTCAATGCTCGGTGGCTGAGTCTCAATGCCCGGTGGCTGAGTCTCTATGATCAATGGCTGAAAGTCAATGTCGGCTGGTTGAATATCAGGATTGAACAAAAGTTGTTGTACGTTGCGTACCCAAATCGAATGATTCTGTCCAAGATGGTCCAGGTTCAGGTGAAACACAAAGTTGGTCGGTAATACGTTTTGACTGTACGTCTTCCTCTGTATCTGGCTGATAATTTGGATCCCGGACACTATCGTCAGAAGAAAAATCGGATGAGCTACTTGATATTGTAGAATCGCTAGTCACTGTCAGAGTCGGTATCACAGTACTCAGCTGATGAGTCGCTGGGTACAACTATTTTGACTGGCTTTTTTTGAAGTCCTGTGTCGGTTTGTATGAATATAGTTTGTAAGTAGACTCACGGACCATTATAACCCGTACACAAGCACACACACGCAAGCAGAAACACACATACGCATACACCCAAGTGATTTAATGTGGTTGGTGGTGAACCCATCGCCTCTAGGTGGCCTCATCTTTTAATATTAGGGTTTCCTCTGTATATTTTCCTGCACCGTAAAAGCGTGATAAGCCAAACACGTCAATTTTGTTTTAAAATATTTGAACATTCGTAACAATAATTTTCCTACAAAACGCACGCAATACTAAAACTGCGTTTTAGATTGAAATAAATTTTGGATAACATAGTATATAGTTCTTTACAAAACGGACACATTTCTAAATATGGCACTGGTTTATGTAATATATCAATGCAAAATGGACGTGTTTTTAAAAATGGCTCTGTTGTATTACAAATTATAACCATACTCACTTGATTTTGGAATGCAAAATGGACGCATTCCGAAATATGGCACTTTTACACAGAACAGTGAACTCGTTATGCGGCATTTTTTTGGAATGTGGCCGTTTTATACGAAACTCACGTGCGTTCGCTCCGAGTTCTGGGTCGCAACTGACAAAATGGCGGCTTTGCACTGACGTTACCTTGCAAACCCGCCAAATGCAAAAAAGGCGGTTGAACGATTCGACAATAAATGACGCAAAAATTATGGGTGTCTTCAATTTAGTATAAAGTTATGGTCAATTAGACCACGATTTTGCAATAAAACAATTTTCTAATTTTTTTGATTTGTGGCCCTGTTGCATTCAATGAGCGATTTATTCACTCCGTTTTTTTTTTTAAATAAATTGTTGCTTTATTTCGACAAACCACACGTTTCGTGAGATTAAATAGGTTTTGTGCCTTGGTCTGTTTTGACAGCTGTCACTTGTCAAATATGTCGCCGTACGTACGTACGTTTGTGCACGTGTGTGTGTGTACGATGTGTCGTTGTACGGCGACATTTGACAACTGACAGCTATCAATCTCACGAAACGTGGTTTGCCGAATCAAAGTTTCAATTTATATTTAAATAAAAAAGGCAAGTGAAAAAAAATATGTATCTACAGTAGTAAGCTACATATTATAATTCTACTATCAATGAAAAATATAATATGGACTATCCCAGAAGACTTAAGGTAGGTACCCAATAGTCCTGAATTCTGTAAAATAACTAAAACTTCAACAGTCGGCACCTATTAGGTACCTCTACCTACTCAAATTTTCCAAACCAGTCAGGATTTTGGGGTCCCGGTTGTTGTGTTACCTTTAAGTTAGTTAACCGAGTTCTAGATTACTACACTTGTTTTTTTTTTTTATTTTTTATTAAAATGTTTTTTATGCAGTCGGGATTTTAATTTTTGTTGTGACAAAAAAAATGTAAGGTAAACGTCCGAGTGGTCGACACGCTAATGCCCAATAGACGATGTCCTGCTGTCATCTCTATTGCTAATGACATAAGATTACAGATGCCAACTATTGGTACAGCGACGAGCAGTCGTACGTTTACCTTAAAGCAATCGCTTGGTCGACTATTCTCTGGGTGCGAAGTACTAGGCGGGGGTAATGAAATCTATTGCAGCGCTAATAGTGGCCAAAAGTAGAAATAATGTAGGTTCTGTCATGTGTCATACTCATTAATTATGAATCTGTCATTAGCAAAGCAATTTGTGTAGACTTAACTGCCTGATTTTAGTAATAGATGTTTGTCTTCTTGAATTATATATTTTTACTATTATTCAAAGAAACCATTAAAGTAGCTTTATCTTTTTGTTATTAATAAACTCAAGTATAAATGATAAGGACCAAAAATGAATTCACAGCCCTTTCATCATCATCATCCTAGCCAATATACGTCCCACTGCTGGGCACAGGCCTCCTCTCAGAACAAGAGGGCTTGGGCCATAGTTCCCACGCGGGCCCAGTGCGGATTGGGAACTTCACACGCACCATTGAATTGCTTCGCAGGTTAGTGCAGGTTTCCTCACGATGTTTTCCTTCACCGCAAAGCTCGTGGTAAATTTCAAATGTAATTTCGCACATGGATTTCGAAAAACCCACGACCTTCTGTTTGAGAGGCGATAGGTCAAACCACTAGGCCACCACGGCTTTTTTTTCACAGCCCTTTGGTCCACCCAAATCACGGTATCACAGTAATTTTGTATTATAAATTAATACCTGATGGGTTTGATTTTTGTCACAATTTCGCAATGAAATTTCAAAACGTCAGAACCTCAGACAAACTTGCGGACGCTAGGTGGCGCTGATGTCGTGCACAGAGCCAACACATCAGAGCTTAAACGTGGATTTGTGTAATACATAGCAAATTCCTAATCTGTATACAATCTGTATTTGTAGAGACATCAGTGATGCCATTGTTTAAGTATTAGAGTTAAGTAAGATTGCGTTATTGCACGATTAGTGTGCTCGCATTTGTTATCAATGATTTCAAGCTACGTAAATAAACCATTTTTATTTTACACACACACACACACACACACACACACACACACACACACACACACACACAAACATCACGCCTGTATAGTAGCCTAGTAGCTGTAGCCTATTGTCAAAAAACATTTTAAAACTGTTTTAATTTTTTACAGCTAAAGGGGGGCGCGAGAAAAAAATTAATCTACCCTATCTAGGGTCCTACAGTACTATAAAACCTTAATAAGAGAGAAAAATCACAAAACAAAGTTTGGAACTGTACTGTATCGTGTGATGTAATATGGATGTAATTTACTTTTGTATTTAAATTTAAGAAACTTTACAATACAATACAATTACTTTTTATTGCACACCAACACATAGCAAGCAGTACAGAAAAACAGGTATATACACAGAGATATTCTGAGGTAGCTTTACTGGAAAACATAGAAATTTCTGCACTAAAGCTCAAAGGTTAGTATTTTTACTTTCCTACTCTACTTAGAAGAAAAAGAATAGTAAAATCCGAATCGTCTGAGCTCCCTAAGCGTCGATTAACGAAAATCAACATTACCTGTACGACATTTACGCAACGTATTAATCTCGGCACACCCTAATTCAATTTATTCCTCCACAAATCAGCAACACCGTTCTAAATACGCTAAAAGGAAAAAAAGAGCAATAAACCAACCGGAGTGGTACTGATTTCTGTTATAAAAAATTCAAACACTTTTAACGGTGAGTAAAGCGTGCACGTAATGAAATGATTAAATGACAATTCCGATGCATTTCTGATGGACGATCAGGCCTTATACTACCTGCAAATACTAAGTGCAAAATTCGAACTGCGTATCTCACTGTCCCGCTGATGCTTTATTTAATAAGAGGGTGAAAGGGACCGTACGATACGAAATTCAATTTTAGAATTTTGTACTAGACCCTGATTTTGAAGCTTGTGGCTCCAAGTGTGAACATTTGCAGGAGCAGTTAAGCTAAAATTTATAATGTCTGTGTCTGTGCCTACTATTTTCAACCTGTGGTTTCGTCCGCATTAGAAATATCTTCCCGAGAAACATTTACAAACTTAGAGTTTGGCCTGAATAACAGTCTATGGTAATATTTTCAAAGCACAATAATGTGCATTCATACAGGCGCCATCTATTGATCGCAGAAGAAGTTAGCGTTTAATCGTGAAGAACAAGAGTAAGGTTACGTTCTTAAACAGCACCCTCTTGTTCAAAAATTATCGAACTGGAACGTGTTTAAGAACATTAAGTATTTTATGTCTCAATCCAAATCTTTGCTTTATCTATTTGCACGCTAAGTTTCAACTAAATCCGTTCAGTTGTTATGTAGGTAACAAACATCCAAACAGCCAAACCGTCAAACGTTGATTTTCCTTAGTCTATGTTAATCCATTTTATAGCATGCATTAGTATTCGATTAGTTAGGGATTAGTCCATGTCTCCACTCACAAGTTTCTCTTAAAAAAATACATTTGGACTACACATACAAGTGTCTTGACGAAAATAAATAAAAGACAATTATTTTCTGTGTAGGTACTCCGGATGGTTTAACACTCTAAAGGAAAAAGAAATCGTAAATAACGGTACGACACCCCGCCCGGATGCGTGTGACACTCCCTCACACTGAATATGAATAAATCAAGGGAAAGCGTTGAAGTAATGATTTATATTCAACTCTTTCTGCCCCACGGAAATCGAGTCCGATCCTTACCTACCCTCACCTTGATTTACTGCTAGGGGTAAATAATGATCGCGGAGCGTTTTTAATATGTTTGCAGATAGAAAAACCTTTTAGAAAAATACGCTGTCCACGCGTTTTCCAGGGTGAGGTAAACAGGTTTAGAGTAAAATAAACAAAAAATATTTTTTCTGCTCCTGTACTTTTATTTAACAATTAAAGGTCCACGAACACGAATACAATGATATAAGTCCGGGTAAAAGTCTATGACTCTATGGCTCATAAAAGCATACTCATGGATGCTTTTAAATTTCTTTGAAATTCATAATAATAATACAGTTCAATATGACCTTCCTTTGAAAGTTAACTTTTTAAATTTAGGATTCCGCTATTTTGAATAAATACAGTATTACCAACATTACATTGTAATTATTTCACAACATTTTTATACAGTTGCACAACAGTTTTATACCAATGGCAAGCAATTTGTAAAGCGTTTTTTTTAATAACCTTTTTTTATTTGCTATGCAGTGTCTGGATAATACATTTTATTACGTTTTAAGTGTGGCATTATCTTCTGGGATTAACGTGCAGGATTCATTTGCTATTGTTTTTTTTTTAATGTATTTGTATTTTGCTTTATGTAATGCGCGAATAAAATATTTCTATTTCTATTATTTTTCCAACAATGGATAATGTTTGCGCAAAATCAATTTACGGCGTTGCGTTTCCAGAATATGTAATTTAGCTTTTAAAGTAAAATATTGTAAATACCTACACTACACAGCTTGGTAATTTTAGTTAATCATCCAGAAAATAAGATTATTGCTATTACAGCTTAGTAATATCCGCTAGAATATTACGTTCCAAGGATAAATTGTGAGGAGACCGATAGAAAAAACTGCCATCTTGCTTTTCTCTGTGTTGCCACTTGTAGACACAAAGCTTTCCTTGATTACATAAGTCTTTTCGTTCGTTAGTGCTTGTAGGTGCAAAGAGACTGGCTGACGCTAAGAATAATTTGCAAAAGGATGTATAATTATTTCTAAATAAATGCTTGTTAAAACAAATTTATGTTTTTATTAACGTTATGTGATAAATGTGATAATTGAATCTTGATCGACCACTGGAATTGGGTAAAAATTTAATTGCGATATAAATAATTAAGAAAATGTATATTTTAAATTGGGCTTAATTAGATTTAAAGTTTTTGACTAGTTCTAATCGTAAATTTTTCATGAACTTCGGTTTCTGAACTGCTTACAATATTGTGGTGCATAATAAAGTGTCAATATACCTACTTAGTAGTATTGTATTGAAACTATTAGCACCAAGAAGCCTTTACACACCAGTGGGATACTCAATAAGCCAATAAGAAATATTTGTACACGTACACTACACTATTATACAAGATGTAAACTTTATAATTTGATTATGAATAAGTGTCAAACATGTAGACTGCTTAATCTCCGGAGAGACAAGAGATTGTGAACTATATTATATCTAAACTACTCTTTTATCAACGTAATGCTGCAATTATTTTAATAAAGTTTAACATAAATTCAGCTTTTGAGAAATAGGTGCGCATAAAGAAATAAAGGCAAATATTGATTTCATTACCGTACTAAACGTATTACCTACCATAGATATACAGTCGTATTAACGTAGATATACAATACAGTCGGCTAAAAGCTTTTTCCGATCAGAAATCTCTCATACAGTAACCCGCAATTGACTTGGAAGACATCCAAACCTATTTATGGAGTTTTCGGTGACTTGGTAACAGAAGTCTTGTGGCATTTCAAATAGTTTCCAACTCTGTGACAATAAGAAACTCTTCACTATAGAGGAGTTTGAGTGTACCTATCACTTAACTTCAGATAGTATGAAAAGTTGGAAGTTTCCTTTCATATTTATAGGGGAATGACATTGACTTATTTACTCAGTCAAGGTTAGAAAAAAGTCGAGTAGTATAAAGGGGTTACGTTGACGCCAGACTCTGCGAACTTTGGTGTCTTTTTGCAATCATTTAAAAGTTATACGTAGTATATTTCCCGGTTCTATTATCTAGTTTTTTCCCCGCAATATCATTTACGAAGAACTAATCCAAACTACTAAACTAATATTATAAAGATGCGCGATTTGTGTTTATTTGTAATATGTAAACTCAAAACTATTGAAACAATTTCTAACATTCTTTTACCTGTATAAAGCTGCAGTACTTACCGGTGAGTGATTTAGATTATATTTTATTACGAAGGCCGTATTGTCTAACACGACGTTCGCGATCGCATTTACGATTCTTCCCTCATTCTATACCGTGTGACAGAAAGAAGTGGAAAAAGCGATTGTGATTCTAAGTACCTTAGATAATAAGCCCTCTGGAATGTAAGTATAAACTACACGAGATGCAAGAAAAGTTGAGAGCATAATCATAATAGTTAATAAAAAGTGAAGCTGTAGTCAGAGTCGTCTATCATCAAAAGTAAAGCTAAATATTTATGACATTTTTAAAATACTACGAACGCCAGGGTAACACTCTTTACCGGCCCGGATAATACCAACATGGAAATACCAACTCTGTTTTTCGTGTACTCGCCCATATGCCATAGAAGCTCATGTCAGTTTCTATGGGCGTGTATACGAAGAGAAGGGTCGGTTTTTCCATGTGGTATTATACGGCCGGTAAAGAGTGTCACCCGAATGTAAAAGTTCATTGGAATAGGTAGGTAGATTTGTTGTAGCAAATAAAGCAACCAAATTCAATATTTGTATTACTAGATGTTGCCCGCGACTCCGTCTCGGTAGAAGTATGTTAAATAGTTTAAGTACGTCCTTTTTTCAGACCTACCGAATAAGCACAAAAAATTAATTAAAATCGGGATAGTCGTTTGGAGGAATTAGGTCACAAACACTGTGATACGAGAATTTATATATTAGGAAAAGAAGATAAGTCCAGATTTTATGGTTTTATTCTAATATATAAAAGTTACGCAGTATGAAAGTCATGAGAAAGAACAATACACATGATATGAAAAAATGAAATGCCTCAAAGTTTCTTGTTTATCAACCTTTTTACAATGCACCCTGTTTTCGAAAGCTCGTATTGCAAAACTTTCAGTCTGTAAATATGGCAAAGCTATAATCATTGTCATTTTTTACCATTCCTTGATATAGATTGATATTTCAATAAAATCTATCTTATGTTAAGATATTGAAATACTGTCACACATTACGCGAAATCCAGTGGCAAATGGAATTAACCTTTGATCAAGCTTCTTGTCTTGGACGTGACTAGGGTTCGAGTAGGCCTGAATGTGATTGAGTGTTTAAAGTGACGTAGGTATATGTTGACGGAGACTGAAGTGATTATTGAGTGACTATAGGTAGACTTGAGTAAAATAAGTCACGCATTTTTTTTCGTTTAAAAGTAAACAGTTAGTAACATTAACATGAACTTTTACAGAATGATAAAATAAATGAATGTTTGGTATCTAAATAGTTCATTATAGCCTGTTGCCCGCGATTTTGTCTCCGTAGGTTTTTTTGTTGCTATCCTGCGGGAACTATGCAATTTGGACTTAAACTATCTTTATAGTACCGTATTTTATGTAAATCGGTTCAGCGGTTTAGACGTGAAGAGGTAAGAAACAAAAAAAAAACAAAGATTTACAAACCTTCGCTTATAATATGAGTAGGAAAGTGGGATATTAGTGGGATCAAAAATACTGAAATGGAGTCAGCTGAGTCATAAGATGGGGTCGTATATGCTAACGTTCTGGCACTCGCGATCGCATAACCATTTTTACAAGCTTTTATTTAACTTGCCCTGTTCGTTTATTTATTTGTTTATTTATTATGGGTTATTTGGTCAAATCTTGCAAGTTAAAATTTACCCACTTCCAGTAGTCCCATTGACTTGAAATTGGTAAACTTATGTAATCTAGTGACAATACAGTATCTGATAGTGACATGATAGTCCGGCCAGGATTGTCTCCACAGAACGGAACTCTTCAACGGTTATGGCATCGACTTGAAATTTGGTATTCAAATGTAGTTTGGTGACAATACAAGTACAGTCAGCAAAAAAAAGCTTGTATCAAATGTTTTTTTTACCAAAAACTTATTGCTAGCGTGTGACAGAAAGAAGTATGAAAATGATCATTTCCGAGTGCATTAGACAATAAGCCTCGAGTTTAACAGTTTTTGTTTGATCTTAATTCAATCTATTTATACAATCTATTTAGAAGTTCATTAATAAATTTCACATTTTACCAATCCTCCAACACGAAATTTCATTAATTTTATCAGCTTCTTTTTTAAGTTAAAGATATCTCACAATCCAGATTTCTTGGTATTATTCAATTTTGACGCCTTATTAAATCAAAACGCAGAACTACATGAATGAGTTTTCAAACACAAATCTGAGAAGTAATTCTGATCCATCCACAAAATTTATTACCTTTTTAAAGATTAAACTTTCACTTCTCGCTAACCTGGTAAACTAGTCGACGTACTAGGAATTTTGCAGCGATTTGCATCAGTTGCAAACTAAGTTATGATAATCTGGCTATAAGTACAGACCTGAGTGTAAGCCTTTCAATTTTATCGAAGATAGGATACTTTTAGCTTTGCGCCCGGCGAAAAATTGAATTAATTTGCCTTTTAATACAATTTGCCGTGAATCATTTATTTGAATTCAGGTCGCTAATGTGCTCTCTGGGGATTATGAATCATTAAATATTCGTTCAATTTTAACTCTAGCCGTTATTTTTATAGTTAGTACCTATCTTTAGGTTGCGCAGTGCAAATTTTTCATTTGATAAAATCTTCGTCATATTTAAATGTGAAAGTTGAATATTTATTTATTGAAAGTTTGTTTCCATCACAAAAATGACTCAACGATTTGGTGACATTTGCACACAAATAGTTATGTTACTAGATACTAGTAGTTAACATTTTTATCTCGGAATATTGGTTAGTTCCGAGAATAGGCACATTCTT
>NC_133475.1:8051431-8109870 GCF_025370935.1 Choristoneura fumiferana | reverse complement strand
TTTTTTATAGTTGTTACGTCAGTACATTAATTATTCTGTAATAGATTGGTTTTTTGGGAGTATTTTAGTATTTGTTTATTGAAACTCCAAATTTGTTACTTTTACGGTATCCCGTGTGAAATACAAGAAATACAGACTGAAACATGAATGCACAGAAAAAAAACAGAAAAAAGAGCCAGCGCTGGGAATCGACCCAGTCCTTTGCATTCCGTTGCTGCGTGCCATACCCTGCACCACCATTGAATTTGAGATCGTTACCAGTGCAAGAAATTAGTCTATTGGTTTTGATTTTTAGGGTTCCGGAGCCAAAATGGCAAAAACGGAACCCTTATAGTTTCGCCATGTCTGTCTGTCTGTCTGTCCGTCCGCGGCTTTGCTCAGGACTATCAACGCTAGATAGCTGTAATTTTGCACGGTATATATGTAAACTATGCGACAAAATGTACAATAAATTTAAAAAAAAATTTTTTTAGGGTACTTTCCTCCATATACGTAAAGAGGGGTGATTTTTTTTCTCATCCAATCCTATAGTGTAGGGTATTGGATAGGTTTTTAAAATAATTAGGGTTTGCTAAGACGATTTTTCGATTCAGTGATGTGTTTGCAAAATATTAAACTTTAAAGTGCAAAATTTCATGAAAATCGAGCGTCCCCCCTCTAAAACTAAACCGGGCGGCGGAATTTAAAAAAAAAAATCAGTATGTAGTAATTATATTAAACTTTCCAGGAAAACTATAACGGCTAAGTTTGCTTGAGAATTATTAGTAGTTTAAGAGTAATAGCACCCTAAGGTATAAAATACCTAAACTTGGAAGATTCCGTATAAAATACGAAATTTAGAAGAAAATTACTTTTTTTTTTTCGTAATGGCTACGGAACCTATTTGGGCGAGTCCGACACGCTCTTGGCCGGTTTTTATAGTTCGGGTCAGCCTTTAGTAATATTTTCGATGCTATATCAAACGAGTACAATGCGGAATTCTTAATTGAACACCAAAAATCAATTAAAGAAGCTAAAGAAAATAAAATTAAAATTATTTAGGTACACCAATAGGCGTTCTCTCGTTAAGAGAGATATCTTCCAGACAACCAATTTAGATCAATTTCAACGAATAAAACTTATTGCAAGATAGAAGCGATTTCTTTCGTTTCACTTCCTCCCTCTCGAAAGAATTTAAGCCCCCCCATTAGAGCACACGAGGACATTCAAGAATTTTGTTGGAACGAATTTTCCAATAAAACTGTACGGAATCGCTTCTTGAAGCATTTTATGATTTATGCGTTCGCTTTCAAATTTCAAGGTGACGGATGCCTCCAGCGTTCGAGATGCAGAAGGTCGTAACCATCGTCAAAAGTATAAAATTTTCAGGTCCAATTTTTCAGCATACCTGATTACTTATAGCTAACGATTCATCCCTCAGCTTGTGTTTTACGTCGTTATATGTCTGGTACGTTAGTGTCTTCAGTTCGGAAATTCGTTGCTTGCACGGGGGAAATTTATTACCCCTCCATCTTTATGTAGTGAGGTGTTGTGACAGCAGGTGAAATTTGTATTCTCATTTAAAAGCTTTATGCTGGGATTAGAAACACATGTTTGCAAAATACCTTATGCCAGGACACAGAATAGATAATACGTAGTACAAGTAGCCAGGATTAGAATATTGAAGGTATTGTTTTGTTAGCGCCTCAGAGAAGACATGTTGGCAAACATAAAATATGAAGAAAGTTTATCGTTTTTTCATGTGAGTTTTTAGTCTTCGTCAGACATATAATTAATTAATTATTGTATCTACGAGTTTAGTTTAGTTATTAGTTACTTTAGTTTTATCACGGTTCCGTACCTGAGCTGGCAAAAATGTACCAAACCTTTATAGGATCACTTTGTTGTCCATCAGTCAGTCCATCTGTTAAAACTCTTTTTCTTAGACACACATGGAGATGTCAAGCTGAAATGAACCGGCAGGTGAAGCGTTGACAGACTTCCTGCTAGGTCGACTAACGTAATCGCGAGAATTTCGGGCAACCGGTGCATGCAAGGACCTGTGTTCAACAGTGGTTGTCTTCCGGCTGATGATGATGATGACATAAACCTCATTGCCTCATGTTAAAACGTAAATGCTGACCAGAATTAAAAAGACCTCGCCATATTGCGGAAAACCAATAGAACTAATTTCCTGCACTGGTAACACTAAGTTCAAATGTCATTTGTCTATTGCTGACAAACGTTAACGTTGTTTGCGCGTGGTATTTTAAAGTGTTATTATGTGTTTTTTTTTTGCGTTAAAATGCCGAAGATTATCCATAGCCTTGGAAGGAAAATAGTTCACAATGTATATAAATATTTGTCATGGGAAAAGTCTGAGGGATTAGAAAGTATATTCCTTTAAATAACATCACCGACACCGTTGCCTATAATTATGACTGGTTGGTATCGTATAGTACCTAAGTGTAAAGAATGTTGCAATATAAAACGTAGAAGTGCTGCCCTTGCGTCAGGTTTTTTATATTCCTGGTCAGCCTTTAATCATAATTTTTTTTTTTTTTTTGAATCCAAACCTTTTACTTCGTTAGTGTGACCTTACGTTACATGTTTAATAAATTCTAAATCCACACATAACAAGGCCCCACACGTCTTACGCAACGTTTCTCTAAATTTCAATACAGGAATCTATTATAGGTGACACATAAATTTGGATCAATGGCCTGCACGGGCTAAGGTAACCTTAATACACCTTGTGTGGTTGAAAGATCGAAGGTTTGAAGGTTTGAGAAAAAAGGCATCGCTTCTGACAAGAATACGTGGCAGCACTAACAGCCTCCTGAAGATGATAGCTGTAAGAGATGCGAGTGCTCTATAATGCAACATTTAATTAAAACATCACTTGTCCAATATCTATACTGACATAGTTAAACGACTAATAAAGATAGATCGTTGTTGTCTGAATAAATAAATGAATTATTTTTATTACTGACGATTCTGTGCTACAGTTATTATTAACGTCATCATCTTATTAACGTCTCACTGCTTGATATACCTACCTAAGCGTCCTTTCAAAATAAATCATTGAATAACACTAAACAATTGACACCAATTGATCTATTCCCAACGTAAGTAAAGGTTGTGTTATGTGTACGACACGACGACAGATAAACATACTTATATTAATACCATACGTAATTAGACAATTAACATCCAAGACGAGAGCAAACGCTCGAACTTTTATTACATATATCAAACCGAGACCTTAAGCTTTGTATTCAGTCGTCCAAAAATTGTGAGGTTCAGCTGTAGTTCCCACGCAAGCTCATCGTGGATTAGGAACCTCACACATAGCAAAAATTTTCAAGAAAAGCAATAGTGGTAATCTTTAGAAAACCTTTATTTGCCGTATTCAGTTCTAATTCATTTCAGATATGGCAGAAAAATTATTTAATGTATATTAAGTTGATTTAAAGATCATGTCCTATTTGGATTCTAGCTATTTACCTGTCTATATCACTATACTCGTATCATTACATCAGATGTTTGCGCGTAAAAAATACCTCCCGCCCGTAGGGACTGAATCTTCACCGAACTGTTCGTGTTGTAAGGTAATCTCTATTCTGTTGTTATAATAAGGATTGTTAATAAATAAACGGCTTATTGTATATATTAAATTGCTCTCTATACTCATATTTTGTCAATTCCTTTCTCTCAATTACTTTTCATCGATAATATGCTTAGTTGTTAACCGTTATTTTGCCTCGATAAATGAATAAATAATAATGTTATTCGTTTTTGCATTTAATCCTACACAGATCCATTTAAAGTTTAATAACATTTTACATTTACATATGTTATTAAATTTTTTACAAAAGTAATACTGACTTTCTTTTTATATTTAAACTAGCTGTTACCGCGACTCCGTCCGCGTACAATTCGATTTTCACTATCTCGCTGAACTATAAAATTTTCGGGTAAAAACTTCTATATCCTTCCCCGGGACTCAAACTATCTGTGTACCGAATTCATCTAAGTAAATCGGTTCAGCGGTTGAGACGTGATGAAGTAACAAACAAATGAACAAACGAACAAATAGACTTTCGCATTTTTTATTAGTGGCATGTGAAAGTGTCTCTATCTATCTGTCTGGTCCGTAACCCCTTGATGCTTAAACAGCTAAACCGATACAGATGAAATTTGGTATCGAATAGATATAGTTTGAAACCCCAAAAAATAGATAGGTACGTATAAAGATAAAAAAAACTGAAAAACATAAATTTACACGTTATATTTTTGGTGACAATCATTTTGTCAAGTAGTTTTATAAACTAGGTACGTTTACAGAGCAATCCTTTTTCAATATTTACCTTATGGTTACCTTAATACCATATTATGGTTTTCAAAATACGTTTCTGATACTATCCGTATTTACTATGGAACTCTACAAGTCAAATGCTGTTAAGTAACTGAACTTCCGGGAAGACAGCACGCCACGTTGCTTTCGAGAAAGCTTGGATAACATGTTAGTGTTTTACTTGTGCTGAAGGTAACAATAAAGTGCAAGGATTCCCGCCACCCTCTTTAGTATTACAGAAAGAGGTTATCCTACTGATTGCTATTTTTTCTACTGATATTAAAAAAATTATTTTGTATATATATATGTTACGCTAAAAGGCTAGCAAAAAATCAAAAGACTATAAATGCAAAAAAAACTTCATTCTGTTGGAAAGGTTGTCTGGAATAGATCCCTAATCACTCTTGAGCGAAAAGCCCGCCTATTGCATACCTGGAAATTTATCATGCTCCATAAGCCAAATATTATGTGGTCTACACCCTAAAGTTGATAATCGTTTGCATGTCATAAAACACTTAAGTCAATAGACGTGTCTGTCAACTTGAAAGTTCGACTTTAGCGACATATTCATTTGATATGAACTTGTTTAAAAATTGATAGACCACTACTCGTATTTGCTATTTGTACATGTATGGCTGTTTTCTGTATGTACGAGTATTACTTATTATTGATGCACAATAAAGAGTCATTCTATCTGAGTATCTACTGCAATTTTTTTCGTGAGTACCTAACGTTAATGAAGATCATGGTAGAAACCCTGCAAGAAACCGGCCAAGAGCGTATCGGACACGTCCAAAATAGGGTTCCGTAGCCATTACGAAAAAAATAAGTAATATTTTTCTAAGGATTTCATATTTTGTACGGAATATTCTAAGTTTAGGCATATTTTATACCTTAGGCTGCTATTTACTCTTAAACTACTAATAATTCTCAAGTTAACTTAGCCGTTATAGTTTTCCTTGAAAGTAATATACTAACTACCATGTGAATTTTTTCAAAATTTTTCACCTACCGGTTTAGACTTTAGAGGGGGGAAAGGGATACTGGCTTTTAATGAAAATTTTTACTTTAAAGTTGAATTTTGCAAACAAATCACTGAATCTTAATCGTTTTAGCAACCCCCAAAAGACCTATTCCAACGATCCCCACCTACAAGGTTGATTAGAAAAAAACCCCCACTTTTACGTTTATGGGAAACTCTAAAAAAGTTTTAAAAAATATTTACATTTAATCGGTTTACATATATATTCGTACAAAATTACAGCTTTCTAGCATTGATAGTCCCTGAGAAAAGCAGCGGACGGACAAACACATGGCGAAACTATAAGTTTCGTTTTTGCCATTTGTCTACGGAACCTAAAAATCATTTCATGATAGAATTCTTGAGAAATCTATCAAAAGATCATAGTAGAATTCTTAAAAAAATGCAGTATACAATGACTTACATGTAAACCACATGGCAATTTAGTACAATTTTAAAATTTCAAATTTCTATGGATCTAATGTTCACATGAGCAAAGCCGCGGGTGATATGAAGACAAAATTTCACAAAAATGCGAAAATTACGTAAGATATTATTTCCTTCCATGCCAACATACTCGATTTTTGGCAGTAAAATCGCGCTACTATCTATTGATCGTATAATGGTTTATTTTTTATCAATTTATTATTACAGTGTTCCATGTTGCGCAGTTTTTAGTTTGACATTTTACAACATTTATGTGGACCAATATAAAACCAAAGAACTTTCATATTCGTACTAAAATTGTATCGCCGTCAATCCTCCAACTCTGTGTTTAGGATATTTTATGTTATGCTCGTATTAGTTAAATCTTACAAAGCATTTATTTACCATTATTCATAAATTATTCATAATGCTTAAGAACTAATTTAGTACAATTTGTCTTCGTAAATCGTGTACGAGGATGCAGAGAGTAAAAAGAGCTTATTTCATTTGCAGGTCAAACTTTAGAAGGCGTTTTTACTAAATTAAAGGCTAATTAAAGTACATGTTAAAAATTGAATGAATCAGGCGGTACTTTGCGGAGGTCCATATCAATGAACTGAAACTAGTAAACTAAGTACAACAAAGTAATTTGCTCCTTTGCGACTTAACAATTTTTATATTTTGAAGTGTTATTTAACGAATAAATATCAACCATTTGTAAAGATCAAAGAAAGATGAATTACTTATTCAATAAATATCAAGGGCAGACAAGACCGTCGTCTAGACGTGTAAGTATTATCATAGCTACTTTCGCAAATTGAATGCACATCGTTGCAGATTACACCAAGTAGCCCCCAGCATTCTTAAACCATTTAAGAGCTGAGCTTCATTATCAAACACTCGTAGAGAGCTCACTCGTCAGGGTGAAAGCATTCAGAACAGCATCATTCGCATGCGTAGACTGTCCTTCCCTATCAGGAGCATTCAGTGCCAAACTAGAGGTCGGGGCGGGAAGACGTCCCGTCGACTTCTGTACCCCACGTTCGCGATTTATCGTAATCAAAATGGAATAAGTTTCAAAGACAAGTTCAGTGATTGTTGTATATAGTGTCACGAATTTATTAGACTACAGTGACGTGTATTGGTTTGTGATTTGGAATTAATTTGAATTACAAACGAAGAAAGTAATATAAACCATAAAAAGTCAGTGTCTAGGTTAACAGTTAGGCCCATGAATAAATGAGACGATGGTTTAAGAGGAGGATAAGCCTTGATTCGTTTTGTATGGAAATATGGGCTTGCGGTTTTGCTTACGTGGGTATTTTGTGAAATACTTCCTTGTTTCTTTTCTATATCGTAATTTCAGTTTTTTTACGCCCAGGGGTTTGGGTTTGGGTTGGGCGTGGACAAATCTGTTAATCAGTAATTCTATCAAAACTTTTGTTTTTGTAAAATTAGGATTAATCTAATCAAAGAGAAATATAAAATACGAGAAAGGACAGTTACAAAATTTCTAATTATGTTTAAGCGCAGGAATGCACTTGAGGTTAAAGGTAACTGATGGTAAGGGATTACAATTGGCAGTCTCATCGTGTAAAAAATCAATTGTATAAGTACATAATGCGGCTTAAAGCGACGCAGACAAATTGAGTTGACTTGGCGAATGTTCGCAATTTGCCGTATGTGGGTGACTGAGTGCTTGCGTGTACGGAGCATACTGCATGGCCAGCCTGCCAACAATTTGTAATAGAAAAGTGACATATAATTTTCTTGATAAACTAACTTATTTTTCTCTTCTCATGCTCGTAAAGTTGGTATTTATGCTGGATCTAGGCGACATCAAATTTATTTTTATGCTCTAGTGCATAAAGTAGAATCTAAGACCAAGGTAACCAGGTGTCAACAGCCACAAACAAAAAAAATATATATATTAATATAATTTTTGTGTAAAACTAAAAATCAACCAAATCAATCAAAATAAATCAATAAAACTACAAAAATATAATTGTATATAATTAATTAATTAATTGCTATATCAATGCATGAAAAATAAAAGGTACCTAGTAAGTGAACAATTGTTTGCACTGTTGCTATTTAATTTCCTCTCAATCGAAGTAAAAAGCTGAGTGTAAAACTCGAGCATCAAACCCATTTTCCCCTTGATGTGTCTATCCACCCTCGCCGTACCGGCTCGGGTGGCTATATGAACGCCTCGGGTAAAATGGTTCGTATATGCTGTTGTTGTACAATCTACAATAAAGCCAAAACGCATCAAAAGAGATTTACGTGACCTTCTAAATTGAGCTTATAAGAAAAAGATATCTCTCAGGTAGATACTAGAGAAAATAGGTACGGAGTGCACAAACATTAAAAAAATACTACACCAGAGAAAAAGGGCTTAATAAGTTGGCTGTATTCATTTGATGAGCCCTAAAAACGTTGGGAGGCATTTAATCAAGATATCCTGGGGTGATATCTACTCTATTTTTATGTTACAATAAGAGCTGTAGAAGATTTCTATATAATTGATTATATTGAAAGACAAGTGAAACCAAATCTCATTTATAAAGAAAAATAAGAAAGTTATCAACGTCTTGATGAGTTCAATAAATAAATTGTCTTTTTCATATTTTGATATTTTTGTGTGTTTTGTACATTTATGTAAACACAAAACATTCTTCATGGAGCAACCCAAATAATACAGTGTAGTTGTCTATAAAACATAATGCACAGCAAACAAGTGAGATAATTAGACACAATCAAAAATACGCTAATAAAAAATAAAAGATTTTCTTGCTTTTCTTAGGTACCCAGTCTTTCTCATCAATTCATCATTTTAGTTTTCCACACAAGTAACTCGTGTGTATCGTATCTAGAAAAGGCGTGGTACCGTCGAGTTCATAAACTTGTGAGCAAAAATTTGATCAAAAATATCTAAACACGACTCTATTGTTAACGGCGTAAAAGCGTGTTCAGATATTTTTGATTAATTTTTTGCTCACAGTTTATGAACTCGACTGTACCTACGTGGATTTAATATTTCACTGGTAATTCCAGATTAGTCCGCCTCGCGCAGTGCCATTGAATATGCACAAACGTTCTCATTTAAATGAAAGAACCGAATTATTCCATGCAACTTTGACTCAGCGACCAACTTCGTCTGTAATTTGTAATTTTATACTTGTACTTACTTTCTTATTCTAACGTTACTTTGTGAAGACTACAGGACTGATCAAAATCGAAACATTTATCCAGTAAATTGGGCGGCCTATTCTATAAAGGGTTCTTTTACATGTCATTTTTGTACACCTACTCCGAGCTCTTTCGGAAAGACCATCATTGACTAGAAGAATATATCACAAGAAACTCAGCAGAAAGTCTTTTAATTATTAAAGCTAGCAAAACAAAGTAAATTAGAAATATTAAATATAATGACCCGGATAACTCACGTCTTAAATCGAGTTTAGCTCGACATGTTTCGGGCTAATCCGTAGCCCTTCGTCTTCGGAGCAACGCGACTCAGCGGCTGCTGCAACACGCGCACTGCGCGCCGCCGCTCTGCTCGCGCGACTACCCGACGAAACTGACACCGGCACACAACTACCCGCGTTTTCATCATCATTACAACTGTCAAATGTAGGGTAGCACACAACACTAACAACATCGCTCTGTAAAGGTACGTTCACACACACCGATGACGCAGCACGAGTATTTAACACCGTTTTCCAACTCGGAGGTACCGTCCAACCGCTATCCTGGTTGAAATTCGGCCGACGACTAATCTCGATGGCTTCACGCACTTTCCGCGGAATGAAAAATTTCTCTCTCGCAAGTACAGATACCTTATCAAATCTGATATAGTGCGTCGAACCCGAGTCCATTGAGTGCTCGGCCACAGCAGACCCTTGTCGTCCTGTTTCCTCATACTGCGTATGTGCTCCGATACCCTTGTGGAAACGTTTCGTCCAGTCTCTCCAATATAGCTCTTGCCACAGGTACAGGGAATCATATATACCCCGGGACCACTCAGGGGCTTCTTATCCTTCGGCGACCGTACCAACTGTCTGAGCTGCATATGAGGACGGAAAATCGACTTGATGCTATATCTTCGGCGTAACAAGTGTCCGATTTTATCCGTCACCCCTTTTATAAACGGTAAATATACCGGAACCCTCTCAGCTCCCACCGGTCTTTGACGAGTCGACACGTTCACTACACGGTTGCACTGCCTCCAGTCGTACCCATTGCTTTCCAAAACCTGTCTCACGTGACTCAGTTCACGATCCACAAATTTTGGATCACAAATATTCAAGGCTCGATTTATCAACGTTCTAGGCAAAGAAGACAAATGACAAGGATGGTGGTGTGAATCTGCTCTCAAGTATCGATCCGTATGAGTTGGCTTACGATAAACTGTAGTTTCCAATTTACCACAGGGTCCCCGCATAACCAAAACATCTAAAAACGGCAACTGCCCATCATAAATTAGAAATATTAAGATAAAAAATAAAAACTACAGGGGTGTTGTACCCCGGGTATTTTGGTTAAGAGCGTTTACACATGCTGAGCTGGCAACGTTGCATTTTTGTTAGTTTTTCTCGTTTATTCCATAAAAATTGAATGAAAATTAAAAATGTGGTCAGAAAGAACTCTTCTTAATATAAGTGTGTCTACTCCAATAATTATTTCGTTATAATTTTTTTCTCTAAAAACGAGTCGTTTAAGCAGCGTTTCCACCAGAGATGTGCGAGGATGTATTGCGAGAAATATGTTTTCCATTAACCAATAGAAACGCTTCATTTACCTCGCCTCGCTCCATTCAGCTGTTTCCACCAGAGATGTGCTGTGCGAAGATGTGTAAATGAAGCGTTTCTATTGGTTAGCGAATATCATAATTCTGATAAGACTAAGGGGCTGTTTTACCATCCATTGATTAGTGTTAACTGACGGTTAAATGTGATGCCGTCTCCGTCTATTCGAACAAAACAAATAGAGACGGCATCACATTTAACCGTCAGTTAACACTTATCAATGGATGGTGAAACAGCCCCTAAGTTAGATCGATAGTTCGTCCCGAAAGTTCTCACATAACAAATTTCGTTAATACCTTTCGAACCATTTCTTAGTTTCCGAAATAGTAAATATACAAAAATAGCTCATTTAAACATATAATATATAAACACATTTATAATTTGAAAACGCGTGAATCTTTAAGATCTTTTTTTAAGGAAACAGATATCCTAACCCTGCCGTCACTTTATGTTTTTGAAATAATCATGTATGTTAGGAAGAACATATGTGATTTTCCCACTAACGTCGATAAGCCAAAGGCTACTAGAAACACAGGGAAGCTTAAAGTTCCATCTTACAGACTGGCTAAAACCAAAAAGTCTTTTCTGGGAAATTGCATACGTTTTTATAATAAAATTCCAAAAAATATTATAAATGAAACGGATGCAAAATTCAGATCTATTGTCAAGAAGACATTAATATCAAAGGCGTATTATAATGTTAATGATTATATCATGGACAGGGATATTTGGAAATAATTCCGATCCGCATTAGCGATCCCTTCAAATAGCGAACCTACTGTGTTAAAAATAAAGTTGTGTTAAATACTTGTGATGTATACATATCATTTAATAATATTGTAAAACTGTTTTAAAAAAATATATATACCTCGTTGAGTTTCTTGCCGGATTCTTCTCAGCAGAGGTTTTTCCGAACCGGTGGTAGATTTTTTTTGACATTCATAGGTGCTTGTTATAGCCTAAATTGAATAAAGATATTTTGACTTTGACTTAGACTTTGACGGGTAACATGAAATCAACGATAAATCCTTCTCCACCTTTTTATCACCGGGAAATTTCTTAGTATCGAACTCCTACGGCAACGTGTTACATTGTTAAAACGTGTAAGAAGCGAAGTCGTGATTTATATTTCAGTACAGAAGGGCTACTACAAAACTCGAAACTCGAAGTTCGTATCGTGCGGTCCCTCTGACACTTATACTATTTAATACGAGAGCGAGAGGGCCGGACGATACGACATGAACTTCGAGTTTCGTAGTAGCCCTGCAGTTTAGTACAACGAAGCGTAAAATAGCACACTAGAGCTCAATATGTTTCGAACGCGTTTGGATGTTATACAAAAAAAATTCAACTGTCTCCCTTCTGGATACCGTAGAAAGCGAAATCAATTGAAGTAAACAATTTTCGTTTAAATCAAATCCTACTTATATTAGTACTAGTATCATGCTGTTTTGCAATACAATGTCAACTGTAAAAAAATATTTTCTGAAGGTTGACATTGTATTGCAGAATTAATCAGGGTTAACACACTATTGCACAACAGCATCCAGTTATAACATTACAAATGCAAAAGTTTTTATTTTTGTTACTGCAATCAAGAAAAATGTCTCTACGGATTTACAGAGATTTGGCACATAGATACATAGATTTGTCAAAGCGGTACGGTGTACGGTTAGGAAGGTAACCGGGAATTAGTACTGCGGAGATGCCGACTGACGCTCTTTTTGCCACACAATATTGTTTATCTACACCCATATAGTAAATCCTCCATTATGAGTTCAAAAACCATGGACAATGACCAGCATTACGACATTGGATTCTATTATGAACACGGCAGTAACGTAATGGTCATAACGATACCGAAATCGATATCGTAATCAACATTACTGCACCGGAGTGGTGGCAGGGCTTCTGTTTCACCAGGCGTCAGGTCGTGGGGCAGACATAGTTCTGGTTGCAATGCAGGTCATTCTCAATGGTTCTTGAACGCATGATAGAGAATGTAATATATGGATGTAGATAAAGCAATGTATGTGTACGTAATTAGGCCTTTTTACGTCACAGTTGCATAAACTACTATTTTAACGCAAAAGAGGGGTATTATAAGTTTGACTCCAATGGCTGTTGTCTTTCTGTGGCATCGCAGCTCTTAAAGAGAAGAGTCAACTGACAAGCTTTTTTTTTTTTTATTCGACTGGATGGCAAACGAGCAAGTGGGTCTCCTGATGGTAAGAAATCACCACCGCCCATAGACAACTGCAACACCAGGGTATTGCAGATGCGTTGCCAACCTAGAGGCCTAAGATGGAATACCTCAAGTGCCAGTTATTTCACCGGCTGTCTTACTCTCCACGCCGAAACACAACAGTGCAAGCACTGCTGCATCACGGCAGGATTAGCGAACAAGATGGTGGTAGCAATCCGGGCGGACCTTGCACAAGGTCCTACCACCTGCTAAAGTTAATTCAATTGTTTTCTATGTATTTGTTACGTCACGAATTATGGTTAAGTCTAACAAAATAAATATACAAGTCGTAAAATATATTTCAAGTAGTTCATTTTGTTATCATGCTAACCTAAAGTAACCTTTACCCTTTTTTTACATATCATTTTATTAACCTTTTTAATGATAACCTTATGTATAAAGAACAAAACCAATGAAGTATAGAATAGATATTACCTAATTAAAAAAATCTAGTTGAGATCTTTCGGGAAAGGCTGGTCATAAGCCTTTAAGTAACAGCAAATTTACAGTATAACAAGGTTCATTTGTAAGTCAATCTTCACTAATCCGCTGAGCTAGAGCCAGAAACCCGTGAGAATATTTGGTCTGGCATACTACAGCGAATAAATCTAAATTTATTATCCCACGTCTAGCATACGAGTTAGTAAGTTATCCTGCTAAAAGTATCTTTGTCCGTAAAAACCCAATTCTGTTTTTTTTTTTATTCGACTGGATGGAAAACGAGCAAGTGGTTCTCCTGATGGTAAGAGATCACCACCGCCCATAAACATATCTGCAACACCAGGGGTATTGCAGACGCGTTGCCAACCTAGAGGCCTAAGATGGGATACCTCACGCGCCAGTAGTTTCACCGGCTGTCTTACTCTCCACGCCGTAACACAACAGTGCGAGCACTGCTGCTTCACGGCAGCATTAGCGAGCAAGATGGTGGTAGCAATCCGGGCGGACCTTGCACAAGGTTCTACCACCTGCAATATGCTCTAATGCTCTCTTTAAGGGTTATTTTTTCCGTTACGATGCCTTTTATAAAATATGGTATTTGATATTTGGCATTATTCTGTTGCGTAAAGGTTTTCTATAGATCATGCTTATGCAATGAGACACTGTCCTCACTCGAGCACATTACAGATCATCATCATCATTATTAGCCGTAGGACGTCCACTGTTGGACATGGGCCTTCCCCATAGACCTCCAGTTGCTTCGGTTGTAAGCGGTTTGCATCCACCATGAGCCTACGGTTGTAACCCTCCTCCAGGTCATCTGTCAATCTCGTTGGTGGACGGGGCGTTCTTAGCCTGCGCTTGCCGATCGGCGGTCTCCATAAGAGAACATTTCGCCCCAAGGTCCATTTGTTCTCCCTGTTCTACCTGCCCATTGCTACTTCAATAAGCTAATGGGATTGGCTTTGCTGGTACATTGTACGTGAAGAATTTATTTCTGCGTTATTAAATAAAATTAGTTTACAGATGACAATACATCAAAACCGTTTATAGCGACACCAGTAATAACGACATATCGAATATAACGACCAAAAAAAATCTCAACACGATCTTATATACCAAAGTACACCAGTGGTTATACCAACCAACCGTGTATAACGACCAAATATGACTGTCCCTTCAATGTTGTTCGTTACTATTCGTTAGAAACGGTTTTGTCTGGACTTTTTTTCCTCTGTCAAAGCTTATAAATGTGAGTCTTAGTTAACAACTCTAACATGTTAGCCTGAAACAGCATGATGCCCACGGCTACATCAATTCAAGAGGAGTGTACAGGTGCATGCGAGTGCACTGGAGTAGCAGACTTCCATAGGCTTTGAAAACCATTATTAATCATCGTGCGAGCTAGTTTGACATCAAAATCGTGAAAAAAATTGGAAAATGCTACGAGCATAGTTTGTCACCGATACTCGTAGTTAAATTATTCTAAAGCATTCAAGATAGGTAATTTGTTTATACTCTTTATTCTACAAAAAGGAAAAACAAAAAGGTTACATAAAAAAAGTAGTAGAAAAAGTGGTAGTTAGTGTAAATATTATACAGGTTATTATTAGTTCGACATTACTATCCAGTGTGAACTTTAGATGGGGTCGGTCAAACCTTTCAACTGCGCCATTTTAACTAAGTAAACATTGTTGTTTTATTTAGCAAATGAAATATTTGAATTTGAATTTGAATTATCTCTTAATCCCAGGAGCTTGAATACACATAGGTACCTACACGTTGTTATTTTTGGGCAGTAATTAAATCCTTACGTCGGAACCGTGCAATTTGTCGGTAGCAAGCTTTTGAAACGAGTTAACAATCCACCTAATCGCCGGGGGATACTCGCTGTCAGAAATCAAATAAAGCGTTACATTTTTATTCTCTTTTTCCTGCACATCCTATATTTGATGTAAACGCGAAATTGTGCCGTTGTGTTTTAGCAAACCGCTTTGAACCTTTTAAATAAGCGTGAAGCTTGCTTACTTTTAATTACAAAAAGTCTGCATGGAGCTTGGATTGCAGTATTTGCAGTGGATCTGTAATTTTATGATATCATAACATCTTTTTTTGCCTTTTGTTAACTCTCAATACAAAATAGTATCGCAGAAACCGTAGTTTTTAAACGAATTGAGAGTTAGATACATCAACTGTAATTGGTTCCTAGAGTTAGATATTGGACTTTCATATAAAAATTTTGGAAGATTTATTTCTTTTGGCTAAAGTTACAATTTATTTGTCCTTTATTCATAACGATATTTAATATTAAAATAGTTTTTTGCCTTTTACAATTGAGGAGATAGTTAAAATTTATTTGTTTTTCGTTAACGTTGGTAATTAAATTTTCATGTAGGCAGTTAATTTGGATTTAGGTGTTTTTAATCTAAATTTATTATTTATAGATTTTCCTTCATCAACATTATTTTCATTCAAAGTCAAACCAATCTATGGAGATATTATATGAATGCCAATTTAGTCGGTTGGAAATTGTGGTTCTCAAAAGGTTTTATCACACGCGTCTGCACGTATGTTTAATATTACATTGCTTTTCATCACGGAGCATATACCTGGCGTTACACAATTAAGTAGATGATATAATTAATTCTCAGTAACGTGGCGTTACTTAACGACAGATTACCAACTCACGTCAACAATAATTACTGGAGCTTTGCCATAAACGAGGTATAAAACAGCGCGTAAATTATATTCAACTTCCTGCTATTTTCAAGGTGCCTACAAAGATTCTTATTTCTTAAGTGAATTTTGCATCTCATTGTATGTAATATTTATGGAGCTTTATTTCAATTGAATAATAGGCCTACCATTCATTTTTTTTCTCAGAATTAACTGAAACAGTTCCTCTAAACAGCCATTTCTTATAGTTTTGAATGTCACAATTACTTACTTACATGAATTTTTCCACCCACAATTCCTAAATATTGCCATTCCGTTTTACTTAGTGCTAGCGGTACACCCCGAAATTCAATAAAAAGCTGCAAATTGTGTTAAAACCATGAAAATCGGAACGATTGATCTTTATGCCATACGAATCAATTTGACCCGTAGCACAAAAAATAAACAAAAAAGGAGAGGAGTTATGACGTCATCTTTTTTTTGTATGGAAAAAAAAATGTTCTGAAACCTATCGTGTGTGGTATGAAAGGGCTTATTAAGCCGATTCTAGAAATATTACACTATTATTACATTATCGCAGCTTCGTAATAATTCTTCAATGAACCATACATTTTATTCTCGAACAGTTTTTTTTTTAATAGCTAAACACTCGGCTTCCTTTTTTAAATTGCTGGATTCGTAAATTCGCTGTGCTGTTAAGTCTGTAAAATTATCCTCCCCCCTTATTAAGTACGCAATTCAAGATTCCCCCCTCATTTTGTTTCGTTTCCTTAGACTATTAAAGGGAACCGCTGTCTTCTACAATTTAGAATAATACGAGACACGAATCGGGAAGCTCTCACAAATTTAAAAATTGATAATACTGCGATTTTTCCTTCACGCTTTTAGGGTTTCGTGGGATTAACAGATTTAAAATTATCAAAAAAAAAGGTCAGGAAGCTTTTTAACCTATGCCACTTTTATACAAGTCAATTATTATCTTACTGATTTTCTGAATTGACACAGGCTTTATTTTGCGGACATATCGTTTGTTTTTTAAATGAACTAACAATGCCTTCTGGTACCACTGGTGGAACAAGTTGGTGGTACTTGGAGGAATAATACGTTTTGCATGCTCCTCCAATATTATAGTATTTTACACACGGGGCATGTGCGCGTATGTGCCACAGTGTGTATGTGCAAGTTACGAGTAGTGTGACTATGGGGACTAGAATTGTACTCGTAAAAGGCTGTAGTAAAACTTGATTTCCATCTATTTTCTTCTAATTCTATAGTTTTTTTTTATTTTTGCAAAGAATAGGATATTTTAAGATACCATTTTCATTGTTTTTGAATTTGGATGAGTATTTAATTTTTTATATTTTTTTTACGAAATACGCTGGATGACGTCACAGTGAGACAGCCACGTTCCATTGCCTAGGGTCGTACATAACATAATCTGTGGCATTACAATTTGACAATAATTCAAGCACGGCTTAGGGTCCTAAATGAACCATGACAAATAGTTTTATTTATTTCTCTTCTTTTAGCTTCGATTATTCCTATGTTTGTTTAATGGTGTGATAGTAAATAGATATTTTTATTTAAATCTGATATTTAATATTCTTTTGTATTTACTTGTAATGTAGTATTTTAATAATTTAATTTATAAAAATACATTGGAAATACTCGTATACATTTCGGACTTTACGATAAATGACAACTGTTTAAAGCCGGGTGCGCATCATGTGATTAAAGTTCTATCTTTGTCACTCTTTGCTATTATAAGCAGGACTGCAACATTTCAAACTGTCAATTTGCTTAAGAGTGTAGACCTGCTTTATAACTGCCTTTGTGAAGAGACACTGCAGGGGTCAAATGAGGGTCATTACTTAAATTTTGTTTATTTAATTCAGTTTATCACATTTTTGGAATCTTATTTCTGAAAACGCTTCACAAAGCCTATTTCTCCAAATGGTTTTTGATTTATTATATGTTTTCAAAAATTGGGACATCCCAATTAGATATTAGTCACAGAAATTAATTAGGTAGGTACGCGTAGAAATTTCAGCTTAGTTGGTACTATAGGTTTGGAGCAAACTGATCATGGACGAAACGGACGAACGCAAATAGGGATCCTGTACGAGTTTAATTTTTTTAGGTACGGAACCTAAACAAAGAACAAGAAAAAAATAACATTACAATTTTATTTCTCAGCTTTGTTTATGAAACATTCTATGGATTTTAAATGTTGACAGAGTATTTCACTTAAAAGTTAAGTGCACATGTTTTGGTAAAAGCAACAAACATAAATTAAATCCTTTTACTGCGTTAAGCAGAAGGAGTAACATGTTACAGAAGGGCGAGAATCGACCTTTCTCGAGTATTTTCTCGCCTTTATAATGTGCTAAGTGTCTGCTAAAATAAAATTTATTGCTCTTCTCGACTGAGAGTATGGCCGGTCTTCAAGACAAAAAATAAACCAGAAGTTGCATTACAACTTCCGCGCAATATCTAGTAAGTCCAGGATCAAAGAGTTTAAAGAGCACATTATACTTTTGTAGTACATGTACATATAATATATGTACATATTATGTACATGTGTAGTACATGTATGTGCATGGTACTACGAGTGCAGTGCAGAGTGGTGCAGTCAAGAGACTACTAGATTTAAATATTCCCATTTCTTTTCTGCTCTCAGTAGGTACATCTAGTAGGTACGATATTTCGAGAGCGAGCAACCGAACTGAATCCCTCCAAAGTACTCTGGATAGCTCCGATTAGGTATTAATGAGCCAGACGCCAACCGCATCAAACTAAACGGTGTGGACTTGGTGAACGAGTTCTTGAATATACTAGTTTGAATAACTACTGTCACCGAAACAAATAGCAAAACGAAAGACACATTCCAATATGGAACAGGGAAATACCATAGCCCCTATTACTACTTACTAGCACATAGGCATGGGTCGTTACGTGATTTGAGCGAAACGAAACGAAACTGGTGACAAGAATCACGTCACTGGTTACTAAAACCAGTGATTTTAGTAAACAGTTTCTTTCATTGTACGTACGCGGTGCGGTGACGCGTTTTGTGACTGTCACTGTAACTGAGTATTTAACGTAATTAGTAATAAGCTATTGAGCTGTGACGTTATTTATCACAAGCGTGATTTTTGACTGTAGACATATGAATTACTTCATGACGGCTAATTTAAACTTTAAGTTCTGTAACTGTAACTGATACTTTATAATATTCTTCCATCAAACTAATTTGTACCTTACTGCAATACAAATAATATTTAAATTCATGTAAGGTGCAAACCAAACTTTTACAGCGGTAAGGGTAAGCGGCTATAATTCCATTCCATGCCTTTCGTTCCGTTCGTTACGTCTATAACTTTGAAACGAAAATCGCATCACCACAAATAAAGTAGCTCGTTATAAAAATCACCACTTGTCGCTTGAGTGAAACGTGAAACCATGGCATTCGTTTCGTTCCGTTCGTGACGTCTATAACGTTGAAACGAAACTCGCATCACCGCAAAAGAAGATTGTTACAAGAATCACCACTTTGTCGCTTGACGTGAAACCAGTGATTCGGTGACTCATCACGTCATTGGTTACTGTAACCGGTGACGTTAAATAATGTCCACCTCCACTAGCACACAATTGTAGGTACAGTCGCCATCAGATATTTCGGAGCGGCCAAGGTGGTCAAAAACATCGATACATGAACTCTAATACCTTAATAATAGAGTGCATTTTCCGATATTTTTGACCACCTTGGCCGCTCCGAAATACCTGATGGCAACTGTACCAGTCTAAAGTACGAGCATGCACAACTCTTACATCGATACACTCTCTCTCTCTCTCTCTCTCTCTCCACTTCTATTTATTTACTTAATTATGATCTTGGTAGTTGCATGTTGCAACACGATTTTAAATTTGGACATACGTTTATGGAATATGGACGTATTACTTTATGTCATGTTTTTAATTTGTGACGCTGTTTATGCTCAGTTCTCATCAGGATAAGTTTCTAAATAAATAGATTTAAATATGGGGCTGAGCTCGCTTGACTTATTAGGACAAGTATTTGTATTGAAATTCCCGGACTTTACTAAATTAAATATCTATCCGCATTCCTTAAAATTAAATCGCAATCTTACATAATTTCATATTTACGGACTAAGAATATCGGAATAAAATAGCTGTGTTGTAATTTCATCCAAATCCGATAAGCCTTTTTAGTGCGATTCCAAAGTTCTACCAAAAAAAAAAGTACAGAACCTCGTGATTTGTTAATGTCACACTTCACCATTTTTTGTAATGTTAATTTTATTCTCGCGGGAAAGAAATTTTCGCTCGTTTGTGACGAATTGATATTTTTCATAGTCTTTTACCGTAAAGACTGTCATTTATAACCTAAGGGCGGCAATTTATTATCGTAATTTATCATTTTATAGATTTTCCGATTCCTTTCTTGACATTGAACGTGCGTGTAATTCTTTGAATTAATTAGGATCGGTTTCAGTTTCCATTAAATCCAAATTGGATCGCCTTTTTTAATTATTTGTGTTTGCCTCTCTTATTTAGATACAGAGAATCTCAATTATTTTGTGTTACGTTACATAGCGTAAAATAAAAACCGGCCAAGAGCGTGTCGGACACGCCAAAATAGGGTTCCGTAGCCATTACGAAAAAAATAAGTAATATTTTTCAAAGGATTTCGTATTTTATACGGAATCTTCCAAGTTTAGGTATATTTTATACCTTAGGCTGCTATTTACTCATAAACTACTAATAATACTCAAGCAAACTTAGCCGTTATAGCTTTCCTTGAAAGTTTGATCTATTTACTACCATCCCGATTTTTTTCAAATTTTTCCACCCACCGGTTTAAATTTTAGAGGGGGGGACGCTCGATTTTAATGAAAACTTGCACTTTAAAGTTGAATATTTCGCAAAAAATCACTGAATCGAAAAATCGTTTTAGCAATCCCGTAATGGTTTTAAAAGACCTATCCAACGATTTCCCACACTATAGGGTTGGATGAGAAAAAAAAAATCACCCCCACTTTACGTCTATGGGAGGTACCCTAAAAATTTTTTTTTTAATTTTTAATTCCACCATTTTGTCGGCATAGTTTATTTATATATCCGTGCAAAATTACAGCTTTCTAGCATTGATAGTCCCTGAGCAAAGCCGCGGACGGACAGACAGACAGACAGACAGACATGGCGAAACTCCGGGTTCCGTTTTTGCCATTTTGGCTCCGGAACCCTAAAAACGGTAGTGAAATGGGATAGAAATTATGTGTTTAACCTAACTAAGATACCTACTTGAGAGGCCATTGGCTGTTACACGATTTTTCTTGTTTTTAACCCCCGACGCAGAAAGTGGGGTGTTATAAGTTTGACCGCTATGTGTGTCTGTATGTTTGTGTGTCTGTGTGTCCGTCTGTCTGTGGCACCGTAGCTCTTGAACGGGTGAACCGATTTGGATGCGGTTTTTATTATTTGAAAGCAGGGTTTCTAGCAATGGTCCTTAGACATGATTTATCAAAATCGGTTCAGCCGTTTTTGAGATATTGAACTTTGAAGTGACAAAGTCGGGGGTTTTCCAACTTTTGTTGGTTATTCCACTTTTCAATAAAGTCAAATGCTAAAATTAAAACTAAAATGTTTCTGGCTATAACTTATCATGGGTCATGTGACGCAATGATATTTTAAAACAAATACCAGCATGGTTGCAATGAAGAATTGAATTGCATTGAAAATTATTATCAACACAGGAAACATGATTTCGCTGTTAACAGCTTTACGTGAAACATTTTGAATTTAGTTTAACTGAACGATTTGCTAGAAATTTGACCTTAAACTACTTACAGTGTCGGCCATGATACGCCCATTAGTTTCCCTCTTGTGTACGGCGACCCGCCCCCGCGCCACACAGACGAATCTAAATGCGAACCACGAATGCAACTTATGTTCATTTTTCACTATTATCCTAGTAAAACTCAGACTCATCCTTTTTCAGCTGTCTAAGTGGACGCGTTGGGGAAATTTTAGCTCTCTCTCGGAATGCAAAATGCTGTTTAATGGCCCAAACATACAAGCGCCTGGCGCTTTTATTTGTCAAACAATCAGCGTCAAAACATACATTCGAACTTTTTACCTTTGCAAGCGGTTGATTTCATAAAATTTATAATTGAGGGAGGGGATACGGTATTTGACTATTTTGTATATGTTTTATAAATTAAAACTACACAATGCCTGTTATCGAATAGAAAAACAATTTTTAAGCTACAAAGAACAAAGTTATAAAGGTTTGAAATTCAAGATTAGACAGAGAAAGACATACTGGCATGTAACGTCACACGCCAGTACCGCCATACTTGCTGCACAGAGAAAAGCGTTTGAGAAAGAGACAGGTATACATATAGATTTTTAAAAAAATCACTATAAATCCAATTTTCAACCGATTTAAATTTCCTCTTCGCTAAACACTATCTGTATATCTATATTTTCATAATAATATTAAGATATGGCAAAATCAGGAGTTGTCAAATACCGTATTGGAAGTTAAGTTATTAACATTGTTCCGCCCTGGCCGATCCGGTGACGCTAATATTAATAATTTCGTAGTTAGCCCCCCTGATGGAGAGCGACTTCCTTGCATGACAATGGCATGTTACAAAAGGGCAACTGACAGAAAAAAAATTAGGTAAGTGAGACGGAAGGCAAGCTGCTACTGCTATAATAGTGCTGTATAGGTTAGTTATAGGTAGGTATTCACGTGACGCGTACCGTGGTTCTTATGACATGTCATTAATGTCAAATTTTTACAAAATAACGCGTCTTCGTGGATGGCACTAGATATATTTGTCAACTTAAAGCAAATTATACTCGATGCATTCAAAGCATTGTGGTTATATTTAATGCAGTCCTCACCCGATAATAGTCTTCAGTGTAGTGACACGGGTTCTATGTATATGTAACGTGTTATTTTTGATTTCCGGTAAATTTTAGAGAACATTCATTATGTCATTTATGATATGAATTTATTTTTTCTAAGACATTGGTGACCTGACTTACTGTTTATCAAACTTATAACACCCCTCTTTTTGCGTCGGGGGTAAAAAATAAAAAAGAATCAAGATTCTTATACCTACTCATGCGCAGTAAACAGAATAAAAGTTTTTAATTTATGACTTTTTAAAATTCCGTAACTAAAATAATTCCTTTTTTTTCCTAGATATGTAAACAAAATAAACTAGTTAAAAATCTGAGTTTTTGTCTCTTTTATGTGTCACGTGAATTTTACATGTCAAGTTTAGAAATTTTACGACTTAACCTTTATGCAATGTCTGTAAAGTTCCAATTACAAATCGAAATACCTAAGTATGTACCGAACCAAATCGGACTTTTATTTGTTCTGAATTAACTGCGCCATCTGTCGAAGTTGATAACGAGATCAAGAAAATAACGGTGAAAGTATGTTATAAGTTTGACTGCTACGTGTGTCTGTGTGTGTTTGTCTGTGGCTCCGTAGCTCTTAAACGGGTTGAGCGATTTGAATGCGGATTTTTTTATTTGAAAGCAGGTTTTCTAGCGATGGTTCTTAGACATGTTTTATTAATATCGGTTGAGTCGTTTTTGATATATTGAACTTTTTCTTAAATGTGATGTGATCAGACGTAACGCATCCAGTGTACTGTACAGTGTACAAGACAGCTGGTGTTGCGATCTATGAGCAGAGGATAGCTTTGATTGTATCTGTCCCGGGATGTAAGTGATTGAAATTTGTTGATTAGTTTTTGGCTTACCTTTTGCTAGTGGCTAGTAACAAAAAAACTTTTTTTATTTGGCCGAACCTAATTTCAAATTTGGTGCTGGCAAACAACAATGCCATTTAATAGGTACTTCTTAAAAATGATAAATAAACGTTGTTCTTCTGTCTAAAGATTTTTTTTTCTTTATATTGTTATAGACACCTTTAACTATGCTATGTTTATAGAGGCCGTTTCATGTCCTGACCTAGTGAAATTATGATTACGATTTCAAATAATACCACTATTATTTGAAATCGTTGCTTTTTGCCGAGAATATATTTCCATATATGAATATGATTCATCCAACTACGTATTTCAAATGAACGATTTTTTTTCCGAAATTGTTAACTGTTTAGGACATAAACAGTATAGTTAAGAGTACCGGTTAGTGTTATAAAAAAGTTGAAGGACTTACAGTGTCAAAAAAATCGTTCGTCCACATGAAACAGTCCGAAAATTAATCGTCTGTCAAAATTATTTTTGTTGAATTAGATAAAGTATTATTTATCTGATGGGCCTGGCTGTTAACAACTGAAGTGCCAAAAACTTCTAAAATGCCAGTGGCAAAACATAAAAACGTACGCAACTAAACAAACATGGCTACGGTAAATTGAAAATGGCGTGTGACAGTGCAACCTAGCGTGATGGTGCCGGAGTCAGCATGACAACGTGGATGGCGCTGTTCGGGCTAGTGTGGCTGTTGCGCGTACGCGGTTCGCTGTGCGGCTGCGCGGCGTGCAGGCGCGCGCGCGACGCGCCGCCTAGCGAACGCGCTCCGAGCCCCGAGCGCGCGCCGTTCGATGTCATCACGTTGCAACAGTACACGCGTGACGTCACCGTGCAGACAGACTTCGACGATGAAGACGACCTGGATAAGATTGAGCTGCAGATCACCGAGGAATGTGAGTTTTATATAAGTTTATCCTACTTAACTTCTTATCGACAGGTTTATACCTATCTCTAAAATCAGAGAAAGCCCGTGCGTTTTGCCTTCATCAAAATAGCAGTTTGACCCGTCTTACCATACGTGTCACTCACAATAGTTTACCTAGACGAGGCCTGAATTTAAAATAGCGAAAGGTTTCGATAAAGTTGTTCGGGTTTGGCTGGATGGTCAATTTATTTATAAGTTTACGTGAACTATCTAAATTTAGGAGATTTAAAGATTTATGATTGGTTTTTTGGAGTCTTTTTGTATTTTTTATTTCAACTCCAAATTTGTTACTTTTACGGGTATCCCGTGAAAACATATCGAAAATACAAACTGAGACATGGATGCACAGAAAAACCAGAAAAAGATGGTGCTGCGTGCTATAACCCCTACACCACCGCTGGACAGGAATCTAGACACGAATTTTTCCTATGCATACATATCTCAGGTTGCTTAATTCTACTACGCTACTTATGCAGCAGCACTAGCGACATCTATGTTCCGCGCTCATCGAGAGACGTCACACTCTTTCGGAACCAACCGCTCACCCAGACAAGAGATGTCGCTACTAAGCAATCAAATTATGATTGCACAGCAAAAAGGAAAAAAAAACTCACACACTTTCGCATTTATAATATTAAGTATGGATAACAATACGATATTATTATTATATTTAGCCTATAATTATAATTATACTTTATATTACGGTTGTTATTTCAAGATTTTATCCCTATCCCGTGGGAATATCGGGATAAAAAGTATCCTGTTTTAATCCAGGTTATAAACTAACTTTTCGCCAAATTTCATCCAACTCCGTCCAGCCGTTTCAGCGTGAAGAAGTAACAAACATACTAACTCACTCACTCACAAACTTTTACATTCATAATATTAGTAGGATATTTGTAAGGTCATAATTTTCACGATGCGTAACATAATTTTTGAGTATTTGTATAAACTTTTCATAAACTTAACTATAATGACTTTGATTATAAGTAAATTGGTTTATGAGATCGAAATGTCTGATGAATGTTATCGAAAAATTCAAATGCACTTTTTAGCATTCTTTATTCCACAAGCTTTTATTTAACTTGCAACGTCCGTATGTAAGTAGGTAAGTATTCCGTGGTTTTAAAATTTGTGAACTATTTTTTTACCACTTCTTGGTATTCTATCAAGCTGCGTCTTTGTCATCACATCACACATTTGACTCAAAATAACATCAAACATATTATTTATTTAAAGTTTAAGCTTTCATGCTGATTGCTATTTGTTGGCTGTACTTGTATTGTTATTCAAACTACATTATCAGAATCAAATTTCATGTCAATCTAATCAGTAATCACTAGAAAAAGTTAAATTAGACTTGCAAAATTTGACCTAAGGGCATAAACATTGCAAATTAAATAAAAACTTGCAAAAATACAACCAAATTGAGAAACTTCTTCTCTTTTTGAAGCCTATTTATGATAGAGCTCCCTCCAGTTTCAATAATGCGTTAAAGTTATTACCCTAAGTAATTGAAATCAAATAAAAGTAGCGAGAGATCTCATAAGTTAAATTTGCATAGCCTCGGCAGAATAAATGAAAAGTAAAGCAAAATATTGTTCGAGTTACCAGCGTTGGCAAAGAACTTTTATTTTGAAGAGCAATTAAACTGATACATACTCGTATTATTTCCGTTACTAAGTTCGTTTTAGTTGCGCTATTTCTGATCCGATTCAAGTTTTGCTAATGAAAAATGTACACGTAGGATTCGAATTTGTATAATATCTGTATAATACAGTATCTTATTCCTGTGACTTATATGTCTAGTCTAGCCAGTCGATCAGTCAGTCAGTCCAGGTAATTTATTATCCCCCCTAAAACCAAGTCTAGACCTGCCACAGAGCTTATAAGGGTACTATCTTCAAACCGATAATACATTTATCTTAGACTTCATCTGCCTTTGTTTAATCTGTATCATTGTTGTGAGTATAAAACGAATATCTGATTTCAGTTACGTAACACTAAAGAGGTACCGTTTTAGTGCGTTGAACGGTTAAGATGGCTCTGATAGTTGAAGGGTTGAGTGAACAAACGTTATCTTTACGGCCATTCGAAACTTGTAATGGACATTATTGTTTTAGAAATAAAGCTCTAGTTCCAAACGATCAAGATAACGTACCTTTATCCATTTGACTCTTAATGGTTAACTCGTCATCTTTGAACTGTATTTGATTCCTGTTCTATTTAACTAAAGGTCAAAACGTTATCAACGCGTGAACACGTTCTTTTTTTAGCTGGCTAAATAAAGCACTACGCTCCAGTTTTGGGGTCAATCAGTTAGTATTTTAGGCGGAGCTGGAAAATGTCAGCCACTTTGAAAAGGTCTTTTTTTTCTTTTTTTTTTATTCGACTGGATGGAAAACGAACAAGTGGGTCTCCTGGTGGTAAAAGATTGCCACCGCCCATAGACACCTGCAACACCAGGGAGATAGCAAATGTGTTGCCAACCTAGATGCCTAAGATGGGATACCTCAAGTGCCAGTAATTTCACCGGCTGTCTTGCTCTCCACGCCGAAACACAACAGTGCAAGCACTGCTGCTTCACGGCAGGATTAGCGAGCAAGATGGTGGTAGCAATCCGGGCGGACCTTGCACAAGGTCCTACCACCTGCAAAGGTCTGGAAAATCTTTGCTTTTATTTAGTTGACAAAAAGAAATATCGAGAATGTCTATAGTTAGTTATAGTGTTAATGAGAATTTCTCAAGATTTAAAGCAATAGGTAAGATGAATTTAATTGGCCTTTTAATTTTGATTTTATTTGCGTTCCATGAGAATTTTAGCACATTCTTGGGATAAAAAAACTCTGTGTTATTTAATTTATTGATAAAATTAATTTTAGTGTTATTATTTTTTTACAATTTTTAGAAAATTAGATTTGATTGAATATATAGTATTAACAGATTTACCACGGAGTGCAAATTTCCATAGGCCATGAATATTATTTAACAAAATTAATAAAGGAAACTAAAAATAAACTTGTGAAAATATTTGAAAATCTAGTAAAGCAGTGTATAAATATAAACTTTTTCATAAAGTTATTAATACTCGACGCGAAAAAAATCTAATTGAAAATAAGAGGCAAAAAAAAAACAATTCTTCGGTATTTTGCCGACTATATTGTTACGAACTAGGCAGTTTCTATTATAAACTGTGTGGTGGAGAAAATAAAAACTTTATAAACTTTTTCAATAGCGAAAGACCAGCGTAGTCTTAGTTACGGGAACCCATTGGCTCTGTACGAATACGAAACTCTGAAACGTAATCATTAAAAAAGTATTTTTATTTGCAGCAAACGTCGGGAACTACGAGGGCGGGCGCGAGACGCAGAGTCCGGATGCCGCCCGACGCGCGGCAGGAAGCTACCAGGTTTCACTTGACAATATTATCACGACTCCATGACACTTTTGTTCCTTGAAGCGCCACCGCTTCATTTCCCCACCAGGTTCTGTTATATTCTCGTTGTTGATGCAATATGGGACACAGGAATTGAATGCGCATGTGTAGGTTTCTCCGTCTCCAGTGAAAACTAATACAACTCGGCATAGAAGGATTATTATTATTATTATATTATAGATGTTTTTACTAGCTTAAACATGTTAAAAAATAAGTTGAAAAAAAACATGCTTAAAGATTCAATAAGGAAACATAGGTCAGTCTTAAAGATAATCAAGGATTTCGGTGAGATGCCACAATAGTACATTGTGTCTTAAGGGCGGTAAATAAGGAATTACGAACGAGAGTCTATTAGAAATAATGAGTCGACGTTCGTAATTCTAGTACCGCCCGTCGCGTGCGACATACAATGTTTTTCATCACATTTGCGAGTATAAATGTATATTCGTAAAAGAAAAACTAATATTTTTTCAAAAATTGCCGATGCCGCTGGCTGCGCTTTTGGCAGCGCCAGCTCCCCGCCGCCCCTCCCCCTCCGCAGCATGTGCATGGCGTGCGTGTTTTACCGACCTTGGGCTTCATGACAACAAAATTAGTACGGGCAATGACTCATTTTCCGACCACGGGTTTCATGACAAGCACATTAAGGTCGAGGGTTTTATTTGGGGGGTTGCAACCAAGGTAGCCGCATGTTACAACACTGTTTACGAGCAAGTGTGATAAAAAAAAAATTAAAAGCGAATTAGTAATAATTAAACACGTAAATGAAATAACGTGCATATTGTTTTTTTTTTAGAGATTTTAATTTCAGACAATGAACACAAAAACTAGTTGCAAATAGTCAAGGTATACTTTAACGTGTACCTATTTATATATGTCGGCGGCCGATCGTAAAATTTCAAGGTAATCTGAATTAAGTGAATTTTTTATCATTTAATCACCAAAATTAGTCAAGTTGAAGCAAAATTAATCATCTGACACATATTTTTCTCCAATGTTTAAGGGTTTTCATCACACTTGCTCGTAACTCGTCGACAATGTCGTAACATGCAGGCTACCTTGGTTGCAACCCCCCAAATAAAACCCTCGACCTTAATGTGCTCGTCATGAAACCCGTGGTCGGTAAATGAGTCATTGCCCGTACTAATTTTCTTGTCATGAAGCCCAAGGTCGGTAAATGAGTTTGTTACTGCATGGTGTGCTGCAGTAGCGCCTGCAGCGCGCAGCGCGCGCACGTCGGGCACATGCTGCGGAGGAGGAGGGCGGCGGGGAGCTAGCTGCCAAGAGCGTAGCCAGCGGTATCGGCAATTTTGAGAAAATATTAAAATATTAATAGACTCTCGTTCGTAATTCCTTATTTACCGCCCTTAAGACACAATGTACTATTAAACACGTTGATTAGGTAGGTACATAGATTGACTTAAAAATAGCAGATTTATACTAATCGAATGGTGTAAGAAACACCATATCGCTTCACGTTGAGTTGTTTTAGTTTTCACCGCATTTTACCACGTAAGTAACTAAAAAAACTGTTCGAAAGATAGAAATTTATTACAAACTTGTTCCCTCTACTTTGCGACCCTATACTGCGACGCATGGGCACTGCAAATTGATGACGTTATTTATTTTCTACATCGTGATATCAAATTTTCTCAACTCGGATAGCTCCGGTACACACGAAACTTCCAACTTTATTGCTTCGTACTTCGGTCCCCACTCCTCAGTCAGGAATAACATCTGCCTGTTCTGCATTTTCAATTTATTATTAACACATTCATTTTGTTCTGTAAAATACTAGTAACCCAGACCAACGATAAGGCCGCCTATTTCTTACCTTGTAATTTTCTCTCCGTGTACCAGTATTTTGTATCGCTTAAGTACTATTTCGTCACTAGGTACTTAAAAAAAAAATCGTACCTCAGAATAGATATATTAGTTGGGACCTATTCGTTTAGTGACCACGTACAAATCTAGAAAATATACTCGTTCAGCGGCACAAAATTTTGCCAACTCTACATACAAAATTACCTATTATTGCATACATTTGAGGACCAGATTTTTTGCCGCTCAGTATAGTTACCAAAAGAGCCTAAATTAGGTAGGTACTTGGAACATATTTTTCAGTGTAACAGCTCGCGTCGCGTGCAAATTGTCGCTTGCACTGCCATAAATTATTTTTCCTCATAGCCAGACATCCGTTAGTGTTTTTTTGTATTTTGTACTCGTAATTATTTTAGTGTATCAACCCTGCACAGCGCACAGGTGTTAATTTTGTTTCCTTTTCGTTAGCTATTATCCATTTTTTATGTTCCATTTTCTTTACAGTGATACCTAATTTAATAAAAAAAACCGTGCATGGCTTCCCGTTAAGATTTTTAATTTTATCTATAACCCCACATAATCTTTGCTAATAAGTAATAAACTTACAAAACAGACAGGGCTTACTGGCAATCAAAATATCGTAATATTAAATTAAGAATTTCTTTTTTACCCACGACGAAACGGATAAGGTATACCTATACCTACGTTTAGGATGAGAGGTTGTTTGTGTATGCGCCAACGAATGTTTACTTACGTGTGAGCTTATTGGCTTAGTTAACTTGTCATTACATCCATTACGAAAAGGTCAAGCAGCAAGCACTGTCTCCTCAGATCTTCTGCCTGAGTGATCACCAATGAATCCACTAGGTACAACTTTTATGCCTGATGCTTTTCTATGGAAGATAGGCCGAGGCCGCAATACGGCTAAACCGCCGCGGTTTTTAACCGCGTGACTTTTTATACAAGTCAATTTAAAACCGCCAATGCGGCCCTTCCATGACTCACAAAGTCACGCGGTAAAAAATCGCGGCGGTTTACCCGTAGTGCACCCGGAGCCATAAAGTAGTATTATTAAAAAAAACCCCGCAACAATATAACATTACTGACGTCTCACCGCGTATGACTTTCATTAATTTGACATTCCTACCGAAACGTATCAGAAACATTTCCTATTCGAGTAGGGTTGTCAACCGAGCGTGCGGAGTGTACGTGACACGCTACGGGTGACTTGTTTATGCTCCGTTATCATTTTGCCTATACCCTATAATAATGTAGTATTAATTCAGAGAACTAAATGTAGATTGGAAAAAGAACGTGGTCAGTGTCTGTAGAGTAAGATATCGCTAATGGAGTTAAGAAAATAATTTTAGGAACTTTGTAGCGACGGAAACGATTTCAACCGACTAAGCAGACGCTTAAATTTTTAACAGAATTATACATTATTGCTATCACTGTTACGACAAATAATACCTACATAGCAACGTTCGATGTAGTTCCATTGTTACATAAACTTTACAGGATTGTTAATAATTTGTTTGCGCATTGAGTTAGGTTTAGTTACATTCATTAAAAAACCTTCTATGTATTATCGTTAAAATTTAGTTCGTAAGTACTCCTAAATACCATTATGTAAATTTAATTAATATTATATCAACATATTGCTGTTAAATCAAATACTGTTACATCGACTGTAATATAACACACTTCCAAAAATGATGCACGCCAGAATTTTTACAGATGTTTTATCAATAACCAATGATTTTTATAGTGAAAAATTATCACTTTCGAAGGACCATGTTTGAATGCCAAACGCACCGATGTAAATAATACGACGGTTGCTTAGGGAATGACTTTAATTCAAAGCTGATAGGCTTGTATCGGCTGCTACAAAAATCTTAATGCGACATCTATTGAAAAATTAACAAAATAGGACAAAAACTATCTTCAAGAAAACTAAACAAACTAATAATGCCGTGTTGAACATACACTGCAGCACTGTTTAAAAAAATCGGTCAAGTGCGAGTGCAAGCGACTCGCGCATGAAAGGTTCCGCACCTCCTCCTCCGCACCTCCTGTTTCAGCTTTTTGTAAAAAAATCTAATTCAAGCATTTTTGCTGGCGGTACTTTTTGCCCCTGGTTACCAAAGTAGGTAGTCGTCAAGGCGAATCAAATGAGACCAAAATCGATGCAGTCGTGTCGGCCAACATCTTATTTCATCATCAGATCAGCTCTACGTCATAATAATATTGCATTGTCATCGGATTAATACATGCATGCAAAATTTCAGCTCAATCGGTTGAAGATATCCACTTAAAATTTAAGTTAAAATATTAATTCCACCCGAACAAACATAACTAGTTACATTACATTACAAGTTAATAAAAACATATCACCAAAATGTAAACACTAGGTGTAAGTATTTTGAATAAAAAACAATTTTTAATTCTCATCCTCTTTGGCTGTCGCCCTCTCGGAGGCTGAATAGCGCTTCAGACTCTTGCCATGCGCAGCAGCAGAAAAAAAAATTTGCTGTCAGGTCAGTTTGGTTTATTCGCGGGAAATTCAGTGGACTTCGTATGTTGTGTAATTAAATAATAAGAAGCTCGACTAGTGTGAATAAATATTAAATTATTATAAACCTTGTAAATAGTGTTAAATACTTAGTATGTTTTTTTTAGTGTAAAAAAACAAAAGGTAAACATAGTGATTATACGGTGTGGATTTGGCGAGCGCTTTATCAAAGTTGCTGGCTTCATTGAGAATTGTGGTTCATAAATTGCTTTATTAATTTTGCACAAAAACGAATAAACCACACAATCAGACAGTCACTATATTATATTATCGAAGCTTTTATAAAACATCATTAAAATCGCAAACTTAAAAGGTAAATATTCAACCGAAATAGCTAGTCGTTGCTAGGCGACTCGGGCGCCTTAGCAACGGCTAAAACGTCTAGCAACCAAAAAACGCTGAAAATAAACACGTTTCTTGTATGACGATTAATTTGTAACTTTACTTTATTTTTAGTATTTGTTGTTATAGCGGCCACAGTAATACATAATCTGTGAAAATTTCAAGTGTCTAACCTTTACGGCTTAAGAGATAGAGCCCTGTGACAGACGGACAGACAGACAGACGGACAGACAGACGGATAGATAGACAGACAGACAGACAGATAGACAGATAGCGGAGTCTCAGTAATAGGGTCCCGTTGGCACCCTTTGGTTACGGAACCCTAAAAAATATATCTATAATTAAGATTTTTAATTGTTATTGACAAAATGTCTCCACCATGTTGGTCGATATTCATAATTTTGGGGTAAAGTACAGGTTGAGAAATCTACTTTTTTGTCACAAGCAACTTTACGATGATTTCTTTGGCAGAATTACGGAATCGTTAAAATATTATGGCATTAACAACTTGGTACGCGATTGAGTTACTTCGACAATACAGTCAGAGACGTGATTTCATCACCAAGGATAAAATAGTCCCATTATAAATCATACAGAAGTGTTGAATCAAAGTAACCCAACGCTCTAAAGTGTCCCAGATTTGTTTCAAAATACCTTGTGACGTGTTTTTGCACGCTTTCCAAATCCCATTCCCGTCACCCGCACCACCCGCATCCATTATCATTAGCTTAACCACTGACGTCACAGGCTGCTGTATATTACAATGAACAACCTTTCCACAGCCTTCGGATTCAGATAACGAATCTGTTTGGGAGACTTCGGACGTGACGTTGGAGCGAGGAGCGGGGGGTCTCGGCCTGAGCATAGCGGGCGGAGAGACCGGCGGTGACGTCAGCATCACGAGGCTGGCCGAAAACGGAGCTGCGAAGAAGGATGGCAGACTGCAAATAGGAGATATTTTAATACAGGTAAGCCTAGTTTTTCTACGCCGTTAATTTTGTCTATGATACCGTAAACGCAGTGCTCTGTGCTCTGTGTCCATAAAAACGAATTCTTATAATTGGTAAAATAACAGACTGAGGCCTTATTGTGTAACACACTTGAAATCACAATCGTTTTCGGCACTTCTTTTTGTTATACGGTATAAGTACCACTATCATGAGTTTACAGTGACCGTACTCGATAAGTCGATAGCGAAGGCGTAAATTATTTGTACAGCGCCTCTAGAAACAATTTACGCCGTCGCTATCGAGTACGGTCACTGTAAACTCATGGTAGTGGTACAGATGAGGATAGTAAGAGATGGTGAAAGATCATTTTTATCCAGGAAAATTGCAACAGTAATGGGCAACAGCTAGTTAATACTGTTAGAAAATACTGTTTTACCGTCCAGTATTAGGTACTCTTTATTATTATTACTTAAAATAGTACTAAAAGGGTATCTAATTTGAAACAGTAAATGCAAAATAGAAACAACGCCGATCTTTTTCTCGTCTGCTAATTCCAGTCACGTGTTGTGGTCTAAATAAGCCGATCGTAAAAATACATGGATAAAAGTTTGCAGCCCACGAATATCCATATCCATTGCCTGGCATCATAGCTCTGCTAATATAGGTTTGCTAGCATGATAAGAAGAACCAAAGGGTTTGGATTATAAGTATTTACCATTTCACTCAGTTATTGACTTTACAAATAAAATCAATATTCACTACCAATATCTATTGTGTTCTATCAAAAATACTTTGACATGAAATAATATCAAGTAAAGTGGCAATATAAAACCATCGGTCTCCCTCTCGAGTAGCCGTATAAGAGGTTAATAACTTTGTTGTCGAGCCGAAGGACAAACATGGCAGTTAACGGCGAATCGAAGTGAAAAAACTGTTTGGACAAGGTCGAGACATGGGTAATCTCAACTCCGCGAAGTGATCTGACTCACTAGATCCAGCTTCGGTGTCGGTACCGAATCCGCTTATTGAATCCGAATTGACGAGCGATTATTAATTTATCTATGGCCGATCCGCCCGGCTCGGTTCGGTCGGTCGGTGTCGGTATGGTACTGCGGTGGCTGACTGAACTGAAGTACAGATTCGTGAAAGAGAGAAAGATTCGTTCGTTAGTCCAAGTCCGAGTACCGAACCGAACCGACCAACCAAACATAGATAATACTTAAGATCCAAGTCCAAGATCGATCCGCAGGGCTACTCGAACCGAACCGGCCAACCAAACATAGATAATAAGATCCAAGTCCAAGATCCGATCCGCAGGGCTACTACGAAACTCCAAAATCGAAGTTCGTGTCGTGCGGTCCCTCTGACACTTATACTATTTAATACGAGAGCGAGAGGGACGGTACGATACGAACTTCGAGTTTCGTAGTAGCCCTGCCGATCCGATCCGAGCCGAGCGAGAGCGAAGCAGACGGACGGAGCGAGTCAGTGTGAGTGAGCGTGACGGCGATCACGAGCGAGGCGAGCCGCTCGATCCAGTCGGAGTTAGTAACTCCGGAGTCAATAAGATTTGAAAGGAGTCATTAAGGGATTCGGATCCGCTGAGGATCTGACTCTTTTGAATCTTCAGATCCGGTACCATCCCATCTTCGGGCATCTTCGGGTGACACTCTTTCCCGGCCCGAATAATACCGGCATGGAAATACCGACCCTGTTTTTCGTGTACACGCCCATAGAAGCTCCTGTCGGTTTCTCTGGGCGAGTACACAAAAAACAGGGCCGGTATTTCCATGTCATGTCAGTGTTATCCGGGCCGGGAAAGTGTGTCACCCCTTCGTGTAACTTTTTCTATAAAAAAAATTATACTTAACAAAAAATTTAACCGACTGCAAAAAACCATGAAAATCATTTTCTACCAGTCTGAAGTCTGTCGGTGCCTCAGCACGAGCCAGCAGGAGTGGACCTATAGTCATCTACCTCACCCTACGCACTTTATATTGGGCTTCAATCACTCCTGCTGGCTGCTTTGCTTTGCTGGAAATCCAACCCGTGAAATACTTTTTATTGAGTAGTATCTCCGATGGTCAACTGTGGTCTTTGTCATCAGTTCCCACTTCACCAAATGATGATTTTCAAGAGCAAATGCACGAGTTACTAATAAATATATCCAATTTACTATAGGTGTCCCTAAAACATTTGAAAAGTTCCCGCGATTTCTTAAGATCCAATCATCAGATCCTCATTTGGTGCTTATGGGACCTAATTGAAGAGATTCCTAGACGAACGCAAAAAAAAAATCAAATCGGTTCATAAATGACGGAGTTCTGAGGTAACAAACTTAAAAAAAATACAACCGAATTGATAACCTCCTCCTTTATTGAAGTCGGTTAAAATGTGGGGCAGCAGTAGCTACGCTATGATATGACTACCCTGGGGAAATAACAGAACCCACCAGACTGTCAGGACTAGCTATTGCTTGCAATTTTGTAAGCGTAGAATTGGCTTTTTGTTTGCATCTAGGGAGTTGCAGTTTTTTTTACACAAAACTACTTTACTCGTAGGATACAAGACGTCTGTCTGGAGAATAAAGAAACGTAACAAAAAATTTCTGCAGACGTCTTGTATCCTATGCAATAGAGAATGTGTTTTATTTATTTTTGTCTTGGCTCTATTGACTTACCAGTGGTCTAAAAGTTAGCTTGTTACCTACGCCTAGATACCAATGTTACTAAATATGCTAAATATGTTGACTGTACTTTAATTGTTAGGTATATCGTATCAACATATCCATTCTTGAAGCCGATCCAAACGCAAGATGTAGGTGGAATTCAATTTGTGAGATTTGAAGAATGAAGACAACTTCTTTACATTATAACATTTTAAGTCAACTAAAATATGAACGATATGAACATTGTAAGTCAAATAAAAGCACAGAATATAGAAAAGCTCAAAACATTTGACATTCATGGTCACGGGGATCTCATAATTTGAAAGAAGTAAATACTTCATAACGATAGTAAGTAACGAAATAATTTGTGTTGTTTCATTTGAAGGTTTATAATTTGAATACTACGTTTAACATTCAGCTAGTAAAAAAGAAAAAAATAGCAGGTATAGAAGTACATAAAGTAGAAAACTAACAAAAACTAATAAAATAGCAACATTGTGATAGTATAAAACACAATCCACCCACAATATGAAAATTAATACATAACATTTTATAGATAGGTATACTTGCAATATTGAGCTCATGGCACGGAAATTAAATAGAAAACCTCTACGTATTCCAACTTTTTTCTCGGGTAGTTAAAAGCCGTAGTTAGCATCGACATGCTTCCGATCAGGTAATCACTTTTTCACATAACTTTTGAAGCCATGTAGGGAATACCAAAAATATTTTCCATGAAGTTATCATCAGTATTTTTTATTAACGATCGTAGCGGCGAATCATTGGAACTTATTTTTATGCTTATTGCATCCAATGCAAGCAATGGCAAATTCCATCGCAATAATTTCAATTGACATACCTTTTAGAAACGATAAAGTAAATCTATTTTAAGCAAATTGTGAATTCCTCACATTATTATTTTTTTGCTTTTAAAGCTAACAAAGACCATAGATTTATAAGTAAATTCTATTTTTTGTGAAGCGACAACCCTACACTAATAATTAGAATCGTGTAATTTGCAAATTTTATGCATAAGGAAGGATCTTTACTTTGATAGTTGTATGAATAGTTTCAACTTTTGCTATTGTTTCAGGTGAACGAGGTCACGGTAGAGAATGCCCCTCACGCAGTGGCCGTGGATGCTCTTCAAAAGGCTGGAAATATTGTCAGATTAGTAAGTACTCTGTTAATAATATCGACGAACATTTATATAATATATGAAACAAAATAACGTAAAAATCGTAGGCTAAGTGAAACTGTTTCAAAACTAAAATTTAGTAACTTTATGTCCAATACAAACACAGACAGCAGCTAGCGCCAAGTTACTGGCATGATAACTCGACTTGAGATTTAATATAGATGAGCAGTACAAATTGATTAAAGTTTTAAGCTAAGTGATTATCGATTTCGTTTTGAATAGAACGCAGTCGAGTGTATCATATAATTAAGAGATAATATTTGTGCCTACTAATATACTTAATAACTTCTTACAGTCGTCGTCAATCAACAAAGAAAACAAGGGATTCTTAAACCTTGCCTATTTAATGTTCATAAGCAAAATATGTAATACTTATTCTGAGTGGATTTTCATTTCGTATACTCATTTCATAACAGTTTTCAAGTTGAAAATTCTTATTCTCTGTGTTTGCGCCAAATTAAGGTTAGATTTTGTCAAATTCAAAAGTTTTAGTTTTAGTGATTCCTTCCACATTACTAGTTTTTTACCAGCACTAGAAATAATCTACCAATGCTGGTATTATTGTAACTTGGTTTCGTAGTGGTAAATCCCATAGAAAAGAAATCCATTTAATGTCATAATTGTAATTGCCTTATCACTTCGTGACCATTGGTAAGCCAAAAAAGTTTTTCTTTTTAACAGAGAGTACGTCGAGCCCGACGGCCTAGGGTGGTGACACTGTGGAGAGGCGCGCGGGGTCTCGGCCTTGGCATAGCCGGCGGAGCGGACGACGCAGCGGGAGGCGGAGGCGTTTTTGTTTCCCACATAGCGGTCGGTGGGGCGGCCCACCATGACGGCAGACTGAGACTAGGCGATAAGATATTGGCTGTTAGGGATGAAGATGTGAGTAATGTACTTATAAAAATAGGTAGAGTTTGGGATGATAGCAGCGGTAAATTATCGCAAAGATAAAATCTCAGTAATGACATTGTGAGTAAAAAAAATCGAAATATTTACCATTATGAACAATGTAGGTAGTAGTAAAAATAATTATTTTAAACCTATATAACAAACAATTTTCGGAGAAATGATGATTATGATTACAAAGCGGTATTATTATAAATAATCGAATAAAAAATTGTATATGAGCCAATATGGACCCCTCAAAAACAATGAACGAAGGGAACATAATCACATATAAGATAATAAGAACAGCATAGGTACTAGATTCGTCCTGGCTTCATATTTATTCTACTTGTCGTTTATACGACTATAAAAGTTAACCTTATTTTTCTTTTGTCTAGGGTATAGAAACGTCATTAATTGGAGCGACTCACGCCCAAGCAGTAACAGCGTTAAGGAGTACGGGCGAGCATGTGACGCTAGTCGTGTTGCCTGCTGGCTCTGTCCCGCCGGTTGCAAGAACCGCTCCGCTCTACTCTAGTGAGTGCACTCTAGCTTTAATAGTAATAATGATGAAAGAGTGCGTATCTAGTCGTTTAATTTTGAAGTCATAATGTAACGTTAATGTTTGTATGGTTTTCAGAAAAATGAAAAAAAAAAACATCGTGTACAACTTTATACATTAGGCTAGCTTTATTTTGTAATAATGCCAAACAATAACTGGATTCAGAGAAAAAAGAGTTATGACAGATATACATTATTACTTTAAATAATTACGCGAACCGATATAGACCCGTGGTGAAAATATCGATAATGTAGAAGCAACCAAAAGAAATCCATGTAGCGTGTGTATTTTTTAATTTTTGAATCCTATAGAGTTAAAACACTACTGTGCTTTTTGTACACAAAGGGACAAACTAAGTGTCCCTGTCTATTAAGGCAAGCAAGAGAATCCAAGCATGATGTTCTAAAATGAAATGAAAACTGGACTATGCTTTGAAAAATATATAAAATTAATTGAAAAATAACCGATATCAAAGGCAAAACTACGCTCTATATTAAATTACGTTTCTTTAATTATATTAACTGACAGCTTATCTTATATTACATCGAGTTATAATATAATTCTTAAAACCGTAAGAGCCAATTAATTGGTATTAAAATATGTGAGCGAGGTCTTAAGCATTATACTCGTTAAATAGCAATATTCGTATAACCGTGAAAATTATTCTAGCATCTTATATACAATATATTATGTACCTAAGTGTCAATAAGCCGCTTAAGGGTAGCTCAAAGTGCTTCGACTTCAAAGAAAATGAACTTGTTTATAACTTGAGACAAGTCGATCCGTTATAATTGCAACTTTATAGTGAGAGAACATTTTAAAGTGATTGTTAGTTAAGCATTAGTAAAATAAGGTACATAAAAGTTCTTTACTTAAGTAATTTGTAGCATCAAGTTCATATTTTTGTCTAAAACTCATTTAGAAATGTGTCAATTTGTAAGAATAATGTGTATTTATAGTATCTTCTTTAAAAACTTAAAGAGCCCGAAAGGTTATTCTAGAACATTCAGATAACTCTTTGTTCCTTTGAAACCCTCAACACTATTAAATTAATGTAACAAAAACTTTAATCCTCTGTTTGTACAGCCAAGACTCAAGCCACCTCGTGTTCCACGCTTCATGAACTTTTGGAAGAGGAGCCGAATGAAATCCCAAGGTAGGTACCTACCCTCTTTTGTTTCCGCGCACGTTTCATGTCTACACACACACACTAACGTATTCAGCATTACTACCATCGCTTGGCACTAAGTCAAAAACTATAAAACGTTAACTCGCACCCCTTTTGTTGGCAAGAGCGTATCGCGTATGCCTGGTGTTACAACTAGCGTCGAATGTGATTAAAATTACTGGATGTGCTTGAACTAAAGACATAAAGTTTGATTTGTTGGAGCAGACTGTGGCAGTTATGACTTCTTTTTATCGTAGTATTTATATACTGGAAATAGGAAATAATGTGGAACACAATTTTTCTCTTAAATAACTTAGCGTGATACGAAACTGGGAAATGGTTGAAAATAAGGAAAAAAATAACTGGACCCGGTAGGTGAGGCGCTGCTGTCGGTATGTTATCATATTTAATGTAGTGCTCCTTTTCCGGGCCGGACAACGTCTACCTGGTTCGCTAGTAGATAATAAAAAACACTGCTTTCAGGTGCGTTCGAATGGTCCGATTAGTCCGTTCAGGGTCACGGCTCGGCATGGATATAGTCGGGGGCTTAGGGGGCGAAGTAGACACCACCAGCGGGGTCGAAGACGATGCGTGCGGGGTTTTTGTATCAGGGGTTTCGGCGGGAGGGGCTGCGTACGGCATGCTGCATCGGGGGGACCGGATACTAAGCGTGGATGGCAGAGATCTGACGAGGGCCACGCACGAACAGGCTGCGGCTGCTTTGAAGGTAACTACCTGACAGGCAGAACTGAGGCCTTATTAACACATGAATCATAATCGTTTTCACCACTTCTTTCTGTCACACGGCAAAAGACGAAGGGAAAAAGAGATGGTGAATGCAATCGCGAACGTCAGCGCGTTAGACAATACATCCTCTGAACTAAAGTAAATAATGTCACCTGAAATTTATTAGACTTAACCTAACCTAACTAAATCCCTACCCTAGAATAACATGCTGGTTAGGTATTTTGTATCCTGGTACTTCCACGTCATGAGAATATACGTTCGTAAAATTTGTTTTTAATTTAATTTTCAATTTAGGTAAGTTTCACTTTTGGAAGTTTGACTTTGGTGTTTGTTGTTTGGTGATGTATAATATTTATTTTTTTCCCAATAATCACTTACAATATAATATATACACACCCGGGGCTTAATTATGATTATGACGGCATCATCACTGTCAACATTTTAAGTTACATTCTCCTTGATGGAATAATTAACATTTATTTTTACTTTCACCAGCCTTTTGACTTGTTGATATGATCCGGCACCAACGCTCTGATCAAATTGTTTTCCTCATACCTTGACGCGCATATACAGTGTGCTACCGGTAGTCAGGCTTTTTTTAAGGGAGGTTAAAGTAAAGTATTTCTGTAACTTAACCATGACATTAATTTAGTTAATAAACTAAAATTCAGACTTTGTTAACTTTCTAACAAAATTATATAGTAAGTGTAAATGACAGCCGAACGATACTTTGATTATTACTTGTCAATTTACTTTGCTGTACATTGCTGGCAATTATAATTTTTTGCATTTTAGTTTATTAATTATATTATTATCATCACAGCAGTATTCCGGCGCAGCGGTGTCGATAGCGGCGCAGTATCAGCCGGAGCAGTACGAGCGTTTGCGCGCGCGCATACGGGCGATCAACGCTGCGGCCGCTGCATCACCACACACGCATCGCCACACTCATGTTCCCGTGCATCCCGACCTCCACGCTGTTTATCAAAGGTGAATATTTATAATACGCATTCGACCCATCAATTTCTGGCGTTTCAACCTCATTCTCGTGGTCAATTTTTTTTTAATTGAATGTAGAATTTGATGATCATTTTTGATCATTTTTAGATGTCCTAGAGTTTTACTAGATAATTTGGAAACTATAACAGAATCTTCCACCATTTCAGCAAAAATGTGACCACGAAAATCATACGGAATAAACGCTCGACACACCTGACAGCCGGGGTGTCGTAAAAGGCGACTAAGAAATCTGATGCTAGAGTGGGCAGCAGCACTCTCTTAATGACAAATTGGAAATTCGGACGCCAGATTACGGCGTGGAAGAAGAGGATCTACCACCTCTCAATTTTCATAAAAAACTCATTATCTTGAAACTTATGACCATGACAACTCTGTCAAGTGTAGCAACTGAAATGAATAATGTAGACGTCTAAAGAAGAGCTATACATGTGATCAAATCAAATGGGTCAGTGGGGAGAAGTCAGAAACTAAGAGAGATAGCGAAATCTGTTCTTAGGAACCATGGCTACGATTTTAGATTTAATAAAAATGCCATTTTTTTTGTTTTAACTCTCATACATAACCAGGAATCGAATCCGATCAAAATCTCTGTAAACTATGTTATGAATTCTGCACATTTTTTCATTGTTATTCGTGATAAATGTACGGGTCAAATTGTGCAAGTTAATGGATTTAAGTTGACAATGCAAGTACAGTCAGCTAAAATAAAAGATTGTAAAAATAAACATACATTTTTGCTGACTGTACTTGCAGTAGCAAAAGTTCGTTGACTGCATTGCCAACTAAACTACATTTCCATTTTAATACCAAAATTAATGTCGATCCATTAACCATTGAGGAGTCGTACAGTACTGCGGTAACAATCCTGCGCTGGACAACCAGGATGTCACTACCAGATTATTGTATTGTCACCAGATTTACATAAGTACACAAATCGCCAAGTCGAGCGCGAAGCAAACACTGCCGTACCATCCTTTACTGGCCCTTGACCTGGCATTTTCAGGCCCCTATTTGAGAACCTCTGGATAAGACCAGAACGCAGAAATTTTTGTCATCCAGTAAGCTATAATTACATACTTAAAATCCAAAATTTCAAGTCTGTTGGTCATTTAGTTCCGAAGTTAAGCGAAAGCAAAGTTTCGCATTTATGACACTCACTCACTCATTCACTCATGATCATCAAAATTGAACTAGTACTTCCCATAAACTCAGAGAGCTGAAATTTAATACAAACTTAGGGTTTAATAGCTACATTAAGGGAAAACTATAAAAACTGGGATAATCGAAGATCTAGAGTACATGGTGACCCTGATTAGAAAACACAAGAGTTCAACCAAACTATCAGAGATCGACCTACCACCTTTACAAATTTTCTACAAAAAGAAGTGAAATCCCACCAAAAACATTGTGTAAAAAACTAGCCAAGTCTCGATGGAGCTGATTGTTTATCTCTAATAAGTAATGAAATCTAGACAAAGTCGTGCCAAGGCTAAGGTTCCTTACTGCGATTTCTTTATTATTATAGTTAATATTGTGTGACTTGGGCGTTGACTTGTACCCACTAACGTATAAAGAATGTTCAGTCTAGTCTTATCCAGAGTCCCACCAAAAACATTCTGTAAAAAACTTAATGCAATTTCTTTATATTGTCCGCGTCTTGAGTCTCAACATTTACTGGATAAGACTTAACACTCATATAATCTAAAAGTCTTAATGATGTCACAGGGAGAGACATGCGTGAATTTAAAATTACTTAAGTATGGAATAGATACATTTTGTTTTAAGAGCGATTCAGCTAACTTTGAGGAAGACGCGAGACATTTTGTCGTTTCGATGGGGATTCCAGAGAACCGACCATCCTGTATATTTATGCTCCTTGGTCACTACGTGCATCTAGATGGCCATGCCGAAACTTAAAAAAAAACTGTTGTTGACGTAAGTAACTCAATTATCTTCGACTCCGTTGATTATAGAATTTAAAAAAAAATACTTTCCACCCTAGAGAGGAAAACGCAATTTTCCACCCGACTATCCGACACCCGACTCATGAAAATTAAACAGGAGAGATGAAAAGTTAATTTTCATATGAGCTTATTTCCATTTCGATTACATACACCTTCTCTCCTCAAGTGTAAACCTGAAGTTGCAATAGGTATTTGGATTCCCTTTCAACAAAGTGTAAATAATGTTACACGGGGAAAAAAATATTAACGCGATGCCTTATTTTTTTTTAATTCAATATCCGCAAGCCATATTTAAACGTTACATTAATTATTATGTATGTAGCAACAACGTTAAAACGCATAATATCGCTTCGAACTTACTAACGTTTTGAAAGGAAATATAAGACTTATTTTCCTACCAAATATCAAACAAAAAGCTAATGAGTGAATCAAAAAATTAAGGTTACAGTGAGTGTGTAGTGCCTACTTTTCGTTTTGAGACTAATTGCTCATTTGATTATTTGATTTCCAGCTAATTTTTCCGCTACATATGAAATAAAAGATTTACAAAAAATACACATTGTTTTTAAATTAATTCTAAATATTTAAGCAGGTAGTTTGACTGTGGTTGATAGATGTTTATTTGCATTGATCGATGCCCAAAGGGGAACGCGTCAAAAGCCTGACTACATTTTGAATTAAAAACCAAAAATAATTGTTTAAATACTCCGGATACATTATAAAACACCGTGTACACTTATGGATGTAAACCATGTTCTTGGTTTAGTCGTTAGGGCGTGTAACACGGTACAAAAATACTAAGAACCACATTTTCACTATAATGTTGCCTAACTTGTATATAAATAAGCCGCAGTTTTCTAAAAAAACCTTAATTATACTAATCATCACTGCGTAACTGTTATAAAGGACATTGAATTGAAACCTTAAACACTGTTCTACGTAGATGAAATCGATTGAGCACAGCGATTAGATGTGGCGGCCGTATAATATCAGAATATAATTAGCATACAAATTAAGCACTCAACAAGGAGACAAGGGATCAGCGAATAACTCGAAGCGTGGCCTTCTTTTTATAGTAGTTCAAGTTTATAGATATCGCAACTTATTTCGTGTTTCCTTTTTATCATTTGAAAATTTTCCAGCGAATCTGTAGGTACCGAACCGTTGATGTAACAAAATTTACTGCAACGCAAACCCCATTAGCCTAACATTTAAAACGTATAACATTAAAATAGCAATTAGTTCGTGTAACATAATGTCCAAACTACAGATTGTCAAAAACGCTGTCAACCAAAAAATAAAATCATCAAATCTTATTGGAAGCAGTTAATCGGAGTAGCAAGTAGCAGAATGACAAAAAGCAAAGCGTCCAAAAATTAAACTATTAAGTAAACTCAATCTCTTTACATCGTGATACACGTGACATCACATGTTTTGGACGTTTTGCGATTTTGACGTTCAGTTTTATCGGCGATATTGTAATTTACGTTTCGGACGATTTAAGCATTGGACATTTTACATACATACTTAGACTTGGTGCTATCTGGCCGTGCCTCTTCATAGACGTTATGCGAATTGGGTGTTTTATTATTACCATCTCAAGTTTTCATTCGTAGACGATTCGGTACTAAACCATCAACAAACCTTTGATGTTAATTTTAATAATGAGTTGATCGCTTCGACCTATTTGTGGCTCATATTGCGAATGTTTAATCTAAGTAATAACATACTTGAACAGAGCATATCGAGACGCCTGAGGGAGGAACTTAATTGCTACCACAAACTCAAACTGTAGCATAATGTGATTGCAGAGTATATGGGTGTGTCAAAGCATGAACGAGTAGGTAATGAAGTTACAAATAATCCAAGCTACAAAATCTCAACCATCTTATTATACATTTAATTAAGTTTAACCAGTTACAATTTTTTTTTAATGAGAACATGCCAATCTTTCACTAATTATAGTACCTATTACGGAATGTTCTGCAACATTTTAAACAAAAAGACAAACACAAACGGTGTTATCGTTGATCTGCTACGAAATTATTGAAAGGAAAACCGAAACATTCCGGTTTAATTAAAAGTTGCGTAGATGGTACCTACCAACAAATATTTCGCAATTCCCACAAATGTTTAGGTATTGCTTTAAACCCGCGTAATAAATGTTACAACGAATTCTTTTCCACAACTCCATTAACGAATTCACCATTAACGTCACGTAAATTCAGCCTATGACTCCATTATTCTTGTTTCCAGCAATGAATAATTGTACTTAATTTATCTCTATAGTCCATTAGGATTTGCCATTGAGTAAGGCATTAACTATTCAGCCGTGGACTATTCAGCAAGTCGTTCAGCTCGGAATTAGTACAGAATTAGAATTAAGTGAGCGTTCTCGTTGTTCCATTTCAATAGAAAATAGAGCAAAATATGGTGTAGGTACATCCGCTAGGGCAGATGGGCTCACTCTATACTACGCCCGACGCGGGTATTATTCACGGCGCAGTATCAGCAGTACTGGCACATGACGTGTATTATTTTGGACCCCGATACAGTCTATGCATAGTAAACACCTGCGGCCGGCGGATATTTGAAGCACAAATGGTTGCGTTGATAGTATTTATGTTTGCTGGCAACACGGCCAATTTGCGTTTGACGTCGTTTACTTTGAAATTTAATCATGTTTGTACCTAAGCGTGAACTTTGTGGCTGACTGCCTCTGCTACTAGGCAAAGTTAATTTCGTGCATATGATATAAAAGTCATTGTATGGCATGACGCAAGCGTTTTTATTAAAATGCGAAAGTTCCTCGGTTTCTTATTAAATGATGTTATATTAGTGAATGAATTGCTTAGCGTTCATCTTTAATCCCGGGAACTACCTACAATTTTCAATGCATTAAAACAGAGTAAGTGCCAATGTGAAACAAAGGGGAGGAAAATTGTATTTGAACGTCAAAAGAATGGTAAAAGATTTACAGGGTTTATTGGATACAATATTTCATTTTTATCTGTTTGTTACAGGTAGCAGATGACGTAATTGGCTGTGAAATTGACCATTTTGTAGGAATTGGAAATCGCAAGCTTCGTTTTCTCCTATTCCATATTTTTCAGATAGTTGGGCAGATGTTAGAAATGTTTAAAAAGCTATCAATATATTTCAATTTTTTTATACCTAATATGGATGTAAATATGTCTCTAATGCTACTAAGATAATATCTGAGTTGTACATAATAATATTTTTATTATTGTTGAATTACAATTATCTTTTTTCGTTTTGCCCAAATTTACAAATATTGGTTACGCTGGTGGTACATGTATAAAATATAATATTAAGGAAAAAGAAAAAAATTGTACAGAATTTATATCTGATTGACGTAAACACATTTTATATTCTCAGACAGATTCGACAAGGAAAACGTGTAATGTAAAAAATAAATAAAACGTTACTGAAACTTACTTATTAAAAATGTTTTACTGATATCATTACTGAGCATCTAAAGAATATTTCAATATTTTTATGAGTCAATAATGAAAAACTTGAAAGGTTTGTAATATCTTGACGCCTAAGATTAAAATGTGTCATAAATGGAAGTGAAAGAGAGTTTGATGCGACGACGAAAAAACTAGCACCACATAGCAGATTTTGCGAGTTGATAATATAACTGACTCGAAATAAATGTGGAGATAATTAAATATAAAGCGGAAGATTCTGTTGTGCCGCAGATAATTGAGGATAGATTTGTACGGGTGAATTTTGTGTAATAACAGAACTATTCCAGTTCATACCACATCGTTGAGTTGAGTTGTGGACGTAACTGGAGAGAAATCCTCGACCACAACTATCTTTGCTCTATGGTAAAACAATGGATGTAACAAAGTATGGTGGTTAGTTGCTTAGGTGTTATTTTATGTGCCAAGCATTGTAATGGTACTTGTTAAGTAATTTTGTAAATAAAATAAAGGGATTGTAAATTACTTTTGCAACTGTGATATTAAACTTAATGTTAGTGAGTATAACTGTAAAAACCGAAATTGAATACACGACACTGATAATTATCTGTTGTTTTAATATTAAAAATATCTAACCTAAAGTTTTGAATGAGTAGATAGTTAAATTGAAAAATAATTACTTATTGTGAATCATATGTTATAGGTATATGAACTGCTTTAAAACTTCGCAAAAAGCAAATGGTAACTATCGGTTCCTCGAAATCCAATTTTGATTGCTAAACTTCAAACTCAGATATGTCCACTCTACCTTCTACCACCACACTAAGGCACCACACTCCTACAATCCTACCTTATCCAATCTACAATCTTATTTGCCTGTTTTTTCTTATTTGCCGGCAGCGACCGGCGAAGCGCCAGGACCGAAAATATTTTTCAACTAATACTAATATTCTTATTTTGAATAGGTAGTTACCGTTATGAAAAACAATATTATGAGTTCAAATGTTTTCTTATTAATGCCATTATTAATAAGAAAATTATGATATTCGTCTTTTAAGAAGGAAAATTTTCTGAAAAACAACATTATGAGTTAAGGATGTGCTCTTGGTAATGACATGAGTAAAAAAATATATGAACACTGTTTGTTATGAGTTCCGATATTAGTAATAAAAATTTATAAATAAAAAAGTGAGGAAAAAAAATATGAAGTGATTATTATGAACACAAATGGGTAGTAAAATAAAAAATAGGAATAAGAATTTTATGAGAGTCAATATCGATGGCAAAAAGCGGAAACGTAGTAACCACCAAAATGCAAACTTTACACCAGAGCCAAAAAACTTTTTGATTTTAAGAAAAAAATCACAACTTCATTTACCTTTTTTTTTTTTTTACCAACGGATGGCAACGAGCAAATTTGGTAAGAATCACCACGCCCATAAACATCTGCAACACCAGGGGTATTGCAGATGGGTCGCGAATTTTAACCTATGTGACATAGAAAATAATAAAAAAATAGTGACGTTACCATAACAACGGCACGCAAATTTTTATAAAGCCTAGATCAAACTGGTAAAAATTCCCATTAGATAATATGTATGAAAAAAAAATACATGTCAAATAATAAAGTGAAGTTTTTATACTTACTAGAACTTTCTGACGATACTGATCTTAAATCTGTCCTATATTCGATCTATAGAGCTAAACATGAGAATGTGTAAAGTACCATCGGCGAACATCTTAAAAAAGTGTATCTTTACATGCCTCTCTAACACTGACAATAAGGTGCACATTTATAAGCATAACGAATTTGGATGTGGTTTTTTTATTCGACTGGATGGCAATTTCGATCAAATGAGTAGTCTTCACGCCCATAAAAATCTGCACAGGGGTATTGCAGACGCGTTGCGAAAAGGCCATGATGGGATACCTCACGTGCCAGTAATTTCACCGGCTGTCTTACTCACCACGGCGACCTGCATGCATACCTACGGCTATGCAGGAAGATGTGTGTTCATTTAGCACCTTCACCTCTACACCACGCGATGCTTTTGAACTCGACTGTACAGAGGTCATTCTCAAAGAAACAAAACTTAATGTCTAGTGTTGATTTCACTATGCTACCAAATGTGTTAGACACACACACACACACACACACACACACACACATTCTGCAACCGCTCACACACAGACATTAGTTCAAATGGATTCACGGAGGATGTAGACCACTTCCAACCGAAGTAACTGGAGGTATGTGTGGGAGGCCTATGTCCAACAGTGGAAGTCTTAAGGCTGATATGATGATAAATAGCTTATTACCAACAATAAACAATAAAAATAACGATTAAACCTTTGCAAAAACATTTTAGAACTAAACCTTAAACTCAAACACTGCACGCACGAAATTTGCACTACGCACGACCTGCTCGGCGATCACCAGCGGACCGATTCGTATGCAGTAAGCAGTATGCGACCACTAAACCGTAAACCCCCGTGAGCGCATATTTTAATTGCGGTAAAGTGAAGTCGTGTCTACTTCACGATTCACGATGTGCTTCAAATGCTGTAACTATGGCTTGTTTACTAAAGTAGTTCACGTTAAATGCAGTAAACATCGATGATAGATAATATATTATACGATAAAATGCAGTAAGTGTCCTGATTCATTTTTTCACTACTCTGCTGCGCTGTATTCGCCACTGAACAGAATTTCGGCATCGTTGCAACCGCCGTACTCGTTGAAATATGCAAAATCCAAATTACTTGGTTAAAAATTTGTTGTTTTTCTTGGTGTTTACATCAATTAGATGTAGAAATGGTCAAAAAATGTCATAAAAAAACTGTTTATTATAAATCAGTCCAGTGTGTCAGTTTTTTCTAAGCGTCGCAGAGCTATGAAACCCATACCATTCGACGCAGAAAAATTCGCTGATTCCGAATATGCAATAAAAAAAAAATTACCAGGTGGCGGTTACTAAGTTTCCGCTTTTTGCCATCGATATGGCCCCGTATAAATAGGTAATCGACGTTCCATTCTTTCTAAAAATAACTCATGGTAAGAGCTATAGCAATTCTGTGCACAAGGTGCACTTACAATAAGTCATCTTCTTAAGTTTTTACCAATTCGTTTCTTTTTGACTCGCTTTCACTCAAACTAGTACATTCAACCAATTGTTCATGAGCTCGACGAATCGGTCAATCGTGGCTATTCGGAATAATTCGGAGCGTACTAAATAAAAGCAGAAACGAGTTATGGAGAGAGCTATGCTTAGAGTTTCTTCGCGCGATAGAATCCGGAATACGGAAATCCGTCGAAGAACTAAAGTCACCGATATAGCTGTAAAAATATGCAAGTTGAAGTGGCAATGGGCGGGCCAGATCGCTCGGCAAACAGATGGGGGAGAAAAGTTCTCAAGTGGCGACCGCGAACCGGATGACGAAGCGTTGGAAGGCTTCCCACTAGGTGGACTGACGACATCGTGAGAATTGCGGGCAACCGGTGGATGCAAGAGGCGAGTTGTCGTTCATTATGGCATTAGTGGCGTTCTAAGGGGGAGACCTTTGTTCAGCAGTGGACGTGTTTTGCCTCTCAGTACTAGACTAGCCTGGAGGACTGGACCTATACGACTATAATAGTCGTCTACCAGATGGGCTTCTATCACTCCTCCTGGTTCGTGCTGAGGCACCGACTTCAAACTGGTACCTCTAGGCATTTTTTCAACCTTATTAGAATAAAAAAGGTTTATTATTTTTTGCTTTTCAGTTTTTCGGCGTTTTTTTTTTCGTTCATAAGTTTTTATTTTATACTTTTTTTCCACCGTTGGGGTATTTTTTTCTAAGTTTATAAAATACCAATTTCAAGGCATACCCCATTTAATAAGAAAAGAAATATCAATATTAGACTACTCTGTAAAAAGTTATATGTGGTCATATACTATATTAAAAAAAAAACTAATATACGCGTCAACTTGAGAACTTCCTCATTTTTTTTTCGTTGGTTAAAAATACGTACCTACTCTTATTAACAATAACAAGAACAAAGGTTATGAAAATTTTACTTATCGAAAGTATCAAGATCTCTCGAGTAGGTACATAATTGCAAGTTATATAACCCAGTTTTTGAACCGAAGTTTGCCAACGATGTTAGAATGGCATTATCTGGGCACTAATCTGATACAATTAAAATCAATGCGAAGAATTTGCAAGTAATTCCCCTTTGATGTTAAACCAGTTACTTCAGCTCTTAAAGCGTTATTAAGTGTTCGCAATTGCTATCAACATAGCGACTTATATTACATGTTAAGCTTTTGTTTACTTAATCATTGGAAAAATTGGACTAGTTAGTACTGTAGCTAGAATAATCGATATTGCTCTCTTGGGACTAATAATGAAAATCAGAAAAAAATATTAATGGCTGCTCAAAAAATTCGACAAGAAAACCGTTTATTTTACGATTTCTCTAAATTGTACAGAAACTTAGAACATTTAAAAAGGCAGAATATCCTAACAATGCAATGGGGCTGGGAATCGATCCCAATCATCATTATAAAAATAATTATAAAAAGAAAAATTTCAGAATTCACGATAATTATAAAGTGTATCAAATTACTTGTAGTCCATGTGACATGAGAACTTCACATTAAATTTAGCTCAACCTGATTCATTTCGAAATTAACACATGTTTGATGTTGATTTGCGTGTTAATAGCGCTGGATTGTTAGCTGCAAACGAACGAGATAGCAATAACAATACGAGTTCCCTAATACTTTAATCCAAGGGGGCGGAAGTAAAGCAGCTTTATTTAAATCAACTTAGATGCAAACAAAAGGCTCTAATCTAATACGAAATAATTAAGATAAGCGACGTTCCTGGAAGAGTAGTTACAGTAAATAATGTAAGTAACATTTACCTCCGGCATTTGTTCGGAATGGAAAAAGGGATTCATAACCACTAACAATCCCGGGACTTAATGTCTCGTTGCGTAATGAAATATTTCCTTGATATTACTAGGCACGAATTGCAGTAGCCGTGGTCACGAACAGACTAAAGTCTTTGCTAAAGTATAGTGTAAGTTCGTTGACTTATGGGAGTTTTTAGATCTACCCACATTTGATCTTCATTTATTATCGGCACCTCGTGTCATACTCATAAGAGTTTAAAACATTACATGAAAGAATTTGTTTTAAGGATGAAGGGCTTTCTCAGACATCACAAGAAAAAGTATAAGTACTCGAGAAGACGCGTCGCTTCTATGTTATTTTACTAAGAATCACAGACCTATTAGATATTTCATCCAATGGTTGGATAAGTTCAATTTACCATTCCTGTACAAGTCCTAGAACTTGAAGAATTTTTGTATTCATTAATTAGTAACTGACATTTTTGTCGTCCTCTTAAAGGTGGTCGTTGTCCATAATGTGTCCAAAACATAATCTCTATGAATAAAGATTCACTATAATAAATCTTTGCAAGGGATGTTCGTACGGACTTACCCACCACTGGCTAAATTACTCCGTGTTTTTCTCGTCAAATTTCATAGTTCTATTTCAAATCAAAACCCACGGTTTTCATATAAAAGTAAATATTACTGTCTTTTAATCGTGTGAACTTACACTTGTAACGATTTGTCACGGCTCCAAGCAGCCGTGGATTTGTGTATTGATTAATCAATTTCAATTTTACACCTTCACGCATTTTTAGAAAATACAGAGAGAAGGACAGAAAACGAAGTGCTCCTATATGATTTTCTATTTCTTTTGAGGTACGGAATAATGAAAAAAAACGTTAGACATTTCACATTCTCATTAACTAACATTTTCTAAGTAGCTTTAAACTTACGAGTAGATACTGAATTGAATAACGTTTGCTACTTCACAAATTGGTTCACATCTCATTATTTCGCTAGTTAAAACTTTACTCAGACCCTTGCGTAAACAGATAAGGACGTTGGCTGCTTAATAAAGTAATTCGCAGTTACTTTGGACTAAAGGCAGTGCGATGTCTTGCTGAGCCTAAATATGTTAATACTAAGGCTCCGAGACTTGCTTAAAGCTAGAACAAACGGTGCGAGCTGCTTGACAATAGACAGTTAAGGGAATTGTGTAGGTAGTAACTCACCTGGCAGAAGATATTTGCCAAGGTAGTATAGGTGAAAATCAGTGGTCTCAGATGACACTATCCAATCATAATATTATATCGGTATGGAAGATGCCACACGTAAAACATACAATCATAAAACACGACCACCATTTAACGCCACAGGAGGGTAAAAATACTTGATTATTAAAGTGCTTAATATGATATTGGTAGAGTTAGCAGCAAGTAAAATTTTAAGGGATTGAGAAATTTGCGTGAAATTATAACATAATACACTCCAGCGGTTACACGGTGGTAAGTAATAGTTCCTTATCCAGTAACTGTCCTTGTCAACTCACACCGTGTCTTATAGGCAGAAGAGAACGTGCATTTAGATTAATCCTAACGCGATTAGCGATAAGGCCGCCTATTGCTAACCTTGTAATTTTAATAATTTGTTGTCTGTATCGCTTACTATGTCTGGTGTACAATAAAGAGTCTTTGTATTGTATTGTATTGTAATCCTTGCGTTGTGAAAGCATATACCTTTTTTGTGTCGACTTCAAGACATTATTCTGCGTCAACACTTGTTTTAGAGCATTATTAGAAGTACTTACATGGTCCTCTCCTTTTGTAAGTATAGTAATTGGGACACGATAATACGAACTTCAAATTCGAAGCTCTTGATTTTATGATCGTGCATTTAAACGCGCATTTAAAGTATAATTATTTACAAAGAATAAATTCGTGTGTTTTAGCGTGATCAGGACAAGTCCTGTTTGTGGTATTTTGACCAAGAATTATTAATTACACTTAAATATTACATTTAACAAAAAAGATGATTAAATAACTTATTTAAAACTAAAATAAAAACTAGTTCCTAAACTAAATTAATCTTTCATTCTTCCAGGATAACAGGATAAAGGAATTTGGGCACAAATTTGTGCCTCTGGGAGAGGACAGGTTAAATCTAGAAAAACTCTTGTAAAATATGGCTTATAAAATAAATGAGAATTAAAAAAAAAACTCTTGTGCATAGTAATTTAGTTTGACCTAAATTACACCTGGTAATTGCTGATGTTATTTTTTTAAATAAATGCAGGTCTTAATAATGCGAGTTTTTTAAATCAAGAAAAACAGACGCTAACAAAGAGCACTCCGCAGACTAAGTGCAGGAACTGAAAGCTCTATTGCTCAAAAAATATTATACAATACAATACAATGACACTTTATTGTACACCAGAAATAGTAAGCGATACAGAAAACAGGTACACAGAGAGAAAATTACAAGGTAAGCAATAATCATTCTTATCGCTTAAGAGCGATTTCTTCCAGGCAACTTTTTAACAGAAGCTTCTTTCTTATGACATTTCCTTCGAAGGACCAGTTTACAGCAGGTGGTGCATCAACAGTGGATCAGACTATTAAAACGCAACAAAAATACATCTACACATAAATACATATATCGTACATATAATACACGTCTTAAATAAATATAGGCAGTGGGATATTACTAATTGCGTTTAGATATTTCTGTTTTCACAATTTTAATGAAACTAAATTAAAAGTTAAAACCGAAACATCAAAAACTGAACGTAAAGTAACTTTGGCGGAAATGAATGGCCCAGATACCACACAGATAAATACTAGTAGCTAGCTACAGATAAGACAGTCAATTATTGTTGTTTCCTATTATTGACGTTGTAGCGCTGTTAAATTTTACAGCCTGTGGTACTTGTTTGACAGTCGTAGGGCTTTCCACAGGTCGATATAATCACTATCGATAGTCTCCAGTCAATGCTAGTGATGCGCTCTACGAGAAATGGGAGTTACGGATGTCTTGTACTAATTTAATTTTTATTCATACTCGTATAAGTTATGAAATAAAACGACCAAGTGTTTTTAATCATTTATTCAATAAAGGGTCTCTTTAAATAAAATTTGAACATGGAGCTATTNGCCAGCAAATAAGGGCTAGTCGGTACTAGCAACGACATCCAAAGATTATGTAAATAGTCGTTTTTGGGCATGCAAAATAGTTTGTGAGTGGCACTTGTTGAATTACAATCAACAACACAACACTTGAATTGTGCACTAAACACTACCGCAAGTAAAGTATTGTATTGTTAAACAGAGGAGGATGGCTACTCATGGAACTACAACTCGACCAAAACGGGAGGAGAACGCAAGAGAATACCCGCACTCAACTCAATGTTTAAAACACAATGACGGGTAAGGACATGACAGCAAAGAAATGGCGGCGGTCCACAGATTGTAACAATATCATACAAATGGCAGCGCTACAACGTCGATGAATGAAACTAAACTGTCAGGCCCCTGGTGTATATATGGAGAAACATTTTTTTTTATCTATCTATCTATCTACCCCACCAGCCAACAACATTTGATATAATTTCGAAGGATAGGGGCTTCACAGATTTTTTTTTATAAAATAAGTAAACCTGCCTAATCTAACCCAAAGTAGGTACCTAATCAAATTTAAATTATTTATTTTTTATTTAGTTAGTTTATCGCATTTACACAGGTATCTTAAAATATCTTAGTAATCTATCTATTCCTAAAATTATTACATAGTAAGTTTTTCGAAGTCAATAATTCTAAAAAAAAAATATACACTTACAATTTGTACTTGTTCGTTTTGCTTCGCCGTTTTTCTTTGCAGTTTTTAGAAAAAAAATAATTAAACTGACAGATTCAAAAACGGCGAGTAGGTAGGTATAAAATTATCTAAATAGCAGTAGCTTAGGTAGTTAGTAGGTAGGTATATACCTCGTAAAAAAATACACAATTCGAACTTCGTACCTATCTTGCCGTCCCGCTGGCGCTAATATTATTTAGTACGAGAGTGAGAGGGACGGTTAAGGACTTTAATTCATGAGCCACAATGGAACCATTTCAAAGTAAACGTCACAGTAACATCGCATTAATTAATAAGGAATATCGGATTCGATTTGTAGCATTCGAAGATATCGGATGTAGACAATATCTAATTTTCCTATTTCTGTTTCTTTGGCTAGTTGAAGTATAATTTTGATAGTGTTTTATGCGGCAATTAACCTTAAGTGAACAGTGATCCCAAAATTCTATATTGCTCTCGTGTCTAACATTTTTTAATGCGCATGTGGTCTCCACGTGGTTTCTGGAATTTTACTATCAAGTTGCAAAAACTACAATTACCGTACCTACCTACAACGTCCCAAAGAGAGTTTACTTTGACACTGGCGAAATTGTCCTTTTAATTAGGACAGAAAAGCCATATTTTAAAAGAGACGAAAAAGAAAAAAACAAGGAAAATCGTAATGACTTTTCCTCCGAAAGGGTTCCACGGTGGCTCATGTATAAAGTCCTTGAATGAACGATACGAACTTTGAATTTCGTAGCAGCCCCCCAGCACAATATAAGCTGTATAGTCTGTCAAAAAAGAGAAGAAATTAAAAAGTGGCAACACTGTAGTGTCATCCCTTTCAAACCCTGTCAAACCAAAAAAGGAGGACACTACAGTGTTGCCACTTTTTAATTTCTTCTCTTTTTTGACTGACTATAGGTATAAATTTCAAGAATAAGGCTGAGTCAAACTACTGCCTTTTGCTTATGTATTGTGCCCCCATAGTTAGCGTCGGCCCTAAAACAGGGGGCGTCCTAGCAAATTATAATTGGCAGTGTTATTAACGGTAATATTGACCTCCACTTTTGGTTGATTAGCGTTGTTGAGGCGTCAATCTCGATGCAAGGGTGCTTGTTGAAGATCAGGAGATGATTAAAAATTGACTCAAACTTTACAGTATATAATAAAAAAATACATAAAAAGTACATAGGTGTGATAGGTGCGACGTCGTAAAGCCGAGTGAGGCGCTCGGTGTTTGTCGCATGCCCGAGCGCTTTGCTTGCAGTTTATACGGCGTTAACATGCTCCCCCCTTGGGAACGGAAGTTTCCAAAATCGGCAGTGGGCAGAGTCGATTAAAGGCTCTTCGTAGAGTCCCGGAGGTGGTGTACACATCGGCGACGCGTGGCACGCCGTCGGAGCCAGGGTGCAGGCCGGTGACGCGGCCGAGCAGCCAGCGGTTGGGGGGCAGGCGGTCGTCCTTTACAACCACCATCTCGCCAAGTTTGAGGCGCCGGCCATCCTTGTGCCATTTTTGTCTCTTCTGGAGTTCTGAAATGTACTCTTTATAGTATCTACTCCAGAAATGAGTCTTTAACTGCTGCGTCCTCATGTATCGTGAAACGGAGACTGTTGAGTCGTTGACCTGAGGCGATGGCAACATCATCAGAGTTCGTCCGATCAAAAAATGAGCTGGAGTTAGGGGAACTAAATCTCTGGGGTCTGATGATAAAGGCGTCAGAGGCCGAGAATTGAGGATTGATTCGATTTGGACGAGTAATGTATTCATTTCCTCGTATGTTAAATTTGCAAGGGCCAATACTCTCTTCAAATGATGCTTAATCGATTTCACGGAACCCTCGGCTAAACCGTTAAAATGGGGGCTGTAAGCTGGTGAAAACTTAAAATTTATGGAGTTCTCCGACGCATATTTACTTATTTCCAGCGAAGATGATTTTAATAAACGAGCGAGTTCATTAGAAGTCCCTACGAAATTAGAAGCATTGTCCGAGAAAATGTTGGCAGGTTTGCCTCTGCGGGCAATGAATCTGTTCAAGGCGGCAATGAAAGCCTGTGAACTTAACTCGGTGACAAGTTCGATGTGAACTGCCCTTACAGCCAAGCATACAAATACGCATATGTAGGATTTAATCAACTGACATCCTCTTCCCTTTCTGTTCGCTATCAAAATAGGACCGGCATAATCAACAGCTGTATTAATAAAAGGATAGTCAATGTGAACACGTT
>NC_133475.1:8003731-8051331 GCF_025370935.1 Choristoneura fumiferana | reverse complement strand
GCTCGCTAATGCTGCCGTGAAAGCAGCAGTGCTCGCACTGTTGTGTTACGGAGTGGAGAGTAAGACAGCCGGTGAAACTACTGGCGCGTGAGGTATCCCATCTTAGGCCTCTAGGTTGGCAACGCGTCTGCAATACCCCTGGTGTTGCAGATATGTTTATGGCGGTGGTGATCTCTTACCATCAGGAGAACCACTTGCTCGTTTTCCATCCAGTCGAATAAAAAAAAAAACAGAATTGGGTTTTTACGGGCAAAGATACTTTTAGCAGGATAACTTACTAACTCGTATGCTAGACGTGGGATAATAAATTTAGATTTATTCGCTATAGTATGCCAGACCAAATATTCTCACGGGTTTCTGGCTCTAGCTCAGCGGATTAGTGAAGATTGACTTACAAATGAACCTTGTTATACTGTAAATTTGCTGTTACTTAAAGGCTTATGACCAGCCTTTCCCGAAAGATCTCAACTAGATTTTTTTAATTAGGTAATATCTATTCTATACTTCATTGGTTTTGTTCTTTATACATAAGGTTATCATTAAAAAGGTTAATAAAATGATATGTAAAAAAAGGGTAAAGGTTACTTTAGGTTAGCATGATAACAAAATGAACTACTTGAAATATATTTTACGACTTGTATCTGTATTTTGTTAGACTTAACCATAATTCGTGACGTAACAAATACATAGAAAACAATTGAATTAACTTTAGCAGGTGGTAGGACCTTGTGCAAGGTCCGCCCGGATTGCTACCACCATCTTGTTCGCTAATCCTGCCGTGATGCAGCAGTGCTTGCACTGTTGTGTTTCGGCGTGGAGAGTAAGACAGCCGGTGAAATAACTGGCACTTGAGGTATTCCATCTTAGGCCTCTAGGTTGGCAACGCATCTGCAATACCCTGGTGTTGCAGTTGTCTATGGGCGGTGGTGATTTCTTACCATCAGGAGACCCACTTGCTCGTTTGCCATCCAGTCGAATAAAAAAAAAAAAAAAGCTTGTCAGTTGACTCTTCTCTTTAAGAGCTGCGATGCCACAGAAAGACAACAGCCATTGGAGTCAAACTTAAATACCCCTCTTTTGCGTTAAAAATAGTAGTTTATGCAACTGTGACGTAAAAAGGCCTAATTACGTACAGTTGCATACATTGCTTTATCTACATCCATATATTACATTCTCTATCATGCGTTCAAGAACCATTGAGAATGACCTGCATTGCAACCAGAACTATGTCTGCCCCACGACCTGACGCCTGGTGAAACAGAAGCCCTGCCACCACTCCGGTGCAGTAATGTCGTAATGCTGGTCATTGTCCATGGTTTTTGAACTCGTAATGGAGGATTTACTATATGGGTGTAGATAAACAATATTGTGTGGCAAAAAGAGCGTCAGTCGGCATCTCCGCAGTACTAATTCCCGGTTACCTTCCTAACCGTACACCGTACCGCTTTGACAAAATTAAATCTATGTATCTATATGTGCCAAATCTCTGTGAATCCGTAGAGACATTTTTCTTGATTACAGTAACAAAAATAAAAACTTTTGCATTTGTAATGTTATAACTGGATGCTGTTGTGCAATAGTGTGTTAACCCTGATTAATTCTGCAATACAATGTCAACCTTCAGAAAATATTTTTTACAGTTGACATTGTATTGCAAAACAGCATGATACTAGTACTAATATAAGTAGGGTTTGATTTAAACGGAAATTGTTTACTTCAACTGATTTCGCTTTCTACGGTATCCAGAAGGGAGACAGTTGAAATTTTTGTATAACATCCAAACGCGTTCGAAACATATTGAGCTCTAGTGTGCTATTTTACGCTTCGTTGTACTAAACTGCAGGGCTACTACGAAACTCGAAGTTCATGTCGTATCGTCCGGCCCTCTCGCTCTCGTATTAAATAGTATAAGTGGCAGAGGGACCGCACGATACGAACTTCGAGTTTCGAGTTTTGTAGTAGCCCTTCTGTACTGAAATATAAATCACGACTTCGCTTCTTACACGTTTTAACAATGTAACACGTTGCCGTAGGAGTTCGATACTAAGAAATTTCCCGGTGATAAAAAGGTGGAGAAGGATTTATCGTTGATTTCATGTTACCCGTCAAAGTCAAAGTCAAAGTCAAAATATCTTTATTCAATTTAGGCTATAACAAGCACCTATGAATGTCAAAAAAAATCTACCACCGGTTCGGAAAAACCTCTGCTGAGAAGAATCCGGCAAGAAACTCAACGAGGTATATATATTTTTTTAAAACAGATTTACAATATTATTAAATGATATGTATACATCACAAGTATTTAACACAACTTATTTTTAACACAGTAGGTTCGCTATTTGAAGGGATCGCTAATGCGGATCGGAATTATTTCCAAATATCCCTGTCCATGATATAATCATTAACTTTATAATACGCCTTTGATATTAATGTCTTCTTGACAATAGATCTGAATTTTGCATCCGTTTCATTTATAATATTTTTTGGAATTTTATTATAAAAACGTATGCAATTTCCCAGAAAAGACTTTTTGGTTTTAGCCAGTCTGTAAGATGGAACTTTAAGCTTCCCTGTGTTTCTAGTAGCCTTTGGCTTATCGACGTTAGTGGGAAAATCACATATGTTCTTCCTAACATACATGATTATTTCAAAAACATAAAGTGACGGCAGGGTTAGGATATCTGTTTCCTTAAAAAAAGATCTTAAAGATTCACGCGTTTTCAAATTATAAATGTGTTTATATATTATATGTTTAAATGAGCTATTTTTGTATATTTACTATTTCGGAAACTAAGAAATGGTTCGAAAGGTATTAACGAAATTTGTTATGTGAGAACTTTCGGGACGAACTATCGATCTAACTTAGGGGCTGTTTCACCATCCATTGATAAGTGTTAACTGACGGTTAAATGTGATGCCGTCTCTATTTGTTTTGTTCGAATAGACGGAGACGGCATCACATTTAACCGTCAGTTAACACTAATCAATGGATGGTAAAACAGCCCCTTAGTCTTATCAGAATTATGATATTCGCTAACCAATAGAAACGCTTCATTTACACATCTTCGCACAGCACATCTCTGGTGGAAACAGCTGAATGGAGCGAGGCGAGGTAAATGAAGCGTTTCTATTGGTTAATGGAAAACATATTTCTCGCAATACATCCTCGCACATCTCTGGTGGAAACGCTGCTTAAACGACTCGTTTTTAGAGAAAAAAATTATAACGAAATAATTATTGGAGTAGACACACTTATATTAAGAAGAGTTCTTTCTGACCACATTTTTAATTTTCATTCAATTTTTATGGAATAAACGAGAAAAACTAACAAAAATGCAACGTTGCCAGCTCAGCATGTGTAAACGCTCTTAACCAAAATACCCGGGGTACAACACCCCTGTAGTTTTTATTTTTTATCTTAATATTTCTAATTTAGGATGGGCAGTTGCCGTTTTTAGATGTTTTGGTTATGCGGGGACCCTGTGGTAAATTGGAAACTACAGTTTATCGTAAGCCAACTCATACGGATCGATACTTGAGAGCAGATTCACACCACCATCCTTGTCATTTGTCTTCTTTGCCTAGAACGTTGATAAATCGAGCCTTGAATATTTGTGATCCAAAATTTGTGGATCGTGAACTGAGTCACGTGAGACAGGTTTTGGAAAGCAATGGGTACGACTGGAGGCAGTGCAACCGTGTAGTGAACGTGTCGACTCGTCAAAGACCGGTGGGAGCTGAGAGGGTTCCGGTATATTTACCGTTTATAAAAGGGGTGACGGATAAAATCGGACACTTGTTACGCCGAAGATATAGCATCAAGTCGATTTTCCGTCCTCATATGCAGCTCAGACAGTTGGTACGGTCGCCGAAGGATAAGAAGCCCCTGAGTGGTCCCGGGGTATATATGATTCCCTGTACCTGTGGCAAGAGCTATATTGGAGAGACTGGACGAAACGTTTCCACAAGGGTATCGGAGCACATACGCAGTATGAGGAAACAGGACGACAAGGGGTCTGCTGTGGCCGAGCACTCAATGGACTCGGGTTCGACGCACTATATCAGATTTGATAAGGTATCTGTACTTGCGAGAGAGAAATTTTTCATTCCGCGGAAAGTGCGTGAAGCCATCGAGATTAGTCGTCGGCCGAATTTCAACCGGGATAGCGGTTGGACGGTACCTCCGAGTTGGAAAACGGTGTTAAATACTCGTGCTGCGTCATCGGTGTGTGTGAACGTACCTTTACAGAGCGATGTTGTTAGTGTTGTGTGCTACCCTACATTTGACAGTTGTAATGATGATGAAAACGCGGGTAGTTGTGTGCCGGTGTCAGTTTCGTCGGGTAGTCGCGCGAGCAGAGCGGCGGCGCGCAGTGCGCGTGTTGCAGCAGCCGCTGAGTCGCGTTGCTCCGAAGACGAAGGGCTACGGATTAGCCCGAAACATGTCGAGCTAAACTCGATTTAAGACGTGAGTTATCCGGGTCATTATATTTAATATTTCTAATTTACTTTGTTTTGCTAGCTTTAATAATTAAAAGACTTTGTGCTGAGTTTCTTGCGATATATTCTTCTAGTCAATGATGGTCTTTCCGAAAGAGCTCGGAGTAGGTGTACAAAAATGACATGTAAAAGAACCCTTTATAGAATAGGCCGCCCAATTTACTGGATAAATGTTTCGAATTTGATCAGTCCTGTAGTCTTCACAAAGTAACGTTAGAATAAGAAAGTAAGTACAAGTATAAAATTACAAATTACAGACGAAGTTGGTCGCTGAGTCAAAGTTGCATGGAATAATTCGGTTCTTTCATTTAAATGAGAACGTTTGTGCATATTCAATGGCACTGCGCGAGGCGGACTAATCTGGAATTACCAGTGAAATATTAAATCCACGTAGGTACAGTCGAGCTCATAAACTGTGAGCAAAAATTTAATCAAAAATATCTGAACACGCTTTTACGCCGTTAACAATAGAGTCGTGTTTAGATATTTTTGATCAAAATTTTGCTCAAAGTTTATGAACTTGACGGTACCACGCCTTTTCTAGATACGATACACACAAGTCACCTGTGTGGAAAACTAAAATGATGAATTGATGAGAAAGACTGGGCACCTAAGAAAAGCATGAAAAGCTTTTATTTTTTATTAGCGTATTTTTGATTGTGTCTAATTATCTCTATTGTTTGCTCTGCATTATGTTTTATAGACAACTTCACTGTATTATTTGGGTTGCTCCATGAAGAATATTTTGTGTTTACATAAATGTACAAAACACGCAAAAGTATCAAAATATGAAAAAGACAATTTATTTATTGAACTCATCAAGACGTTGATAACTTTCTTATTTTTCTTTATAAATGAGATTTGGTTTCACTTGTCTTTCAATATAATCAATTATATAGAAATCTTCTACAGCTCTTATTGTAACTTAAAAATAGAGTAGATATCACCCCAGGATATCTTAATTAAATGCCTCCCAACGTTTTTAGGGCTGATCAAATTAATACAGCCAACTTATTAAGCCCTTTTTCTCTAGTGTAGTATTTTTTTAATGTTTGTGCACTCCGTACCTATTTTCTCTAGTATCTACCTGAGAGATATCTTTTTCTTATAAGCTCAATTTAGAAGGTCACGTAAATCTCTTTTGATGCGTTTTGGCTTTATTGTAGATTGTACAACAACAGCATATACGAACCATTTTACCCGAGGCGTTCATATAGCCACCCGAGCCGGTACGGCGAGGGTGGATAGACACATCAAGGGGAAAATGGGTTTGATGCTCGAGTTTTACACTCAGCTTTTTACTTCGATTGAGAGGAAATTAAATAGCAACAGTGCAAACAATTGTTCACTTACTAGGTACCTTTTATTTTTCATGCATTGATATAGCAATTAATTAATTAAATATATACAATTATATTTTTGTAGTTTTATTGATTTATTTTGATTGATTTGGTTGATTTTTAGTTTTACATAAAAATTATATTAATATATATTATTTTTTTTGTTTGTGGCTGTTGACACCTGATTACCTTGGTCTTAGATTCTACTTTATGCACTAGAGCATAAAAATAAATTTTATGTCGCCTAGATCCAGCATAAATACCAACTTTACGAGCATGAGAAGAGAAAAATAAGTTAGTTTATCAAGAAAATTATATGTCACTTTTCTATTACAAATTGTTGGCAGGCTGGCCATGCAGTATGCTCCGTACACGCAAGCACTCAGTCACCCACAAACGGCAAATTGCGAACATTCGCCAAGTCAACTCAATTTGTCTGCGTCGCTTTAAGCCGCATTATGTACTTATATAATTGATTTTTTACACGATGAGACTGCCAATTGTAATCCCTTACCATCAGTTACCTTTAACCTCAAGTGCATTCCTGCGCTTAAACATACTTAGAAATTTTGTAACTGTCCTTTCTCGTATTTTATATTTCTCTTTGAATAGATTAATCCTAATTTTACAAAAACTAAAGTTTTGATAGAATTACTGATTGACAGATTTGTCCACGCCCAACCCAAACCCAAACCCCTGGGCGTAAAAAAACTGAAATTACGATATAGAAAAGAAACAAGGAAGTATTTCACAAAATACCCACGTAAGCAAAACCGCAAGCCCATATTTCCATACAAAACGAATCAAGGCTTATCCTCCTCTTAAACCATCGTCTCATTTATTCATGGGCCTAACTGTTAACCTAGACACTGACTTTTTATGGTTTATATTACTTTCTTCGTTTGTAATTCAAATTAATTCCAAATCACAAACCAATACACGTCACTGTAGTCTAATAAATCGGTGACACTATATACAATAATCACTGAACTTGTCTTTGAAACTTATTCCATTTTGAGTACGATAAATCGCGAACGTGGGGTACAGAAGTCGACGGGACGTCTTCCCGCCCCGACCTCTAGTTTGGCACTGAATGCTCCTGATAGGGAAGGACAGTCTACGCATGCGAACGATGCTGTTCTGAATGCTTTCACCCTGACGAGTGAGCTCTCTACGAGTGTTTGATAATGAAGCTCAGCTCTTAAATGGTTTAAGATTGCTGGGGGCTACTTGGTGTAATCTGCAACGATGTGCATTCAATTTGCGAAAGTAGCTATGATAATACTTACACGTCTAAACGACGGTCTTGTCTGCCCTTGATATTTATTGAATAAGTAATTCATTTTTCTTTGATCTTTACAAATGGTTGATATTTATTCGTTAAATAACACTTTAAAATATAAAAACTGTTAAGTCGCAAAGGAGCAAATTACTTTGTTGTACTTAGTTTACTAGTTTCAGTTCATTGATGGGTAAGGCCGCGAATTTTGACCAATTTGGTCGTTTCAAATTTGGAACGCTGATAAAAAAAAACTGATAACACCAAGAGGTTTAATTTTTTTTTATTATATGACACGATATAAACTCTCAAGGTCGCAAATGAGATAATTGATTTATACCCTTTTTAAAAAATAATAAAAATATATTACCGTCCAAAACGTAACGAAAATTGACTATTTTTTTTGACCACGAGTACTTAATACCTTATTATTTTCATGCTATTTAACTTCTCATGATCATGATTTTATTTAAACAAAATTTTATGATATAACGATAGTCCTACCGATTGCGGAATCATGATAATCAAATAATTTTCATGTTTTTTATTTATTTCTTTTCACGTGCCAAAAAACCACGTTTTCGTTACGAATACTTAGGTGACGCTTAATTGGGTCAATCAACTATTTTACCGACACTTTGGGCGTCTCCTGCGTTACCAAAATGGTCTCAAGCGTTACCGAAAAATCGTACTTCCAACAAGATATTTCACGGTTTAATAGGTTGAACTTGCGTAGGATGACATGTATTCATGTACACCATCTATTAATTTACAGAAAAAACATATTTACTTACAAAAATCTGCAATTGTTTGAAAAATGTCGCGGACAGATTAGTGATTGGCCCAATTAAGCTACCTTTAACGCCAATTTCGGTATAAATTTGTTTTTGTACACTGGCAACTAATACTCTAATAGGGCAACATCGATGAGATAAATAAATCTCATCAGTTTGTTGACAAACAGCCATCAAAAGTGACGCGGAGGTTTTTTTTTCGAAAAAACGTCGAAAGTGCTTGTTCGATTTTAAGGGTAAGTAGTGATTATTTTTAACTGGTTGTTTTTTCATACGATAGGGTAATCTTTTCCATGTAAGTGGCATGTGTTATTATGTTCAAAATGTCGTTATTCACCATGATAAACGATTTTTTGTATAAAATACGTTACACTTTCGTTACGATTACGTTACATTTTTACAAAATGCTACGTATTTTGTACATAACGTAACGAAAAAATGTGGTAAAGGGAAGTTCACACAGAAAAATTCTAACTTACACCAGTTTATTATTAGGTTTCCAATGACTGCACGCACAGTAAGTTAGTTAGATGGATATTTTGAAGTTAAATAAATTTTAATCTGTAGGTGCAGGGATCGGCACAAGAGAATTGTGGCGAGTTCTGTGTTCACGTCCTGCTACATGCATAGCGTATTTAAAGTGAGAGACAAACGGAGAAATTTACTTACCTACTTAGTTCATTTGTTACCTAAACTTAATAATCATAATATTTTTTTTCCAAAAACATCTTTTTACATTGTCCACTTAACTAAGATACTACTTCCTAAATTGGTAAAACCTGTGATTTAGGGTTTTGGCCATTTCTTTGAGGTATTTAATAGCTTGTACAGTCGAAGTCACAAGCATGCTCACAACTAGGTGGTAGGACCTTGTGCAAGGTCCGCCCGGATTGCTACCACCATCTTCCTCGCTAATCCTGCCGTGAAGCAGCAGTGCTTGCACTGTTGTGTTTTGGCGTGGTGAGTAAGACAGCCGGTGAAATTACTGGCACGTGAGGTATCCCATCATAGGCCTCTAGGTTGGCAACGCGTCTGCAATACCCCTGGCGTTGCAGATTTTTATGGGCGGTGGTGATCTCTTACTCATTTGATCGTTTGCCATCCAGTCGAACAAAAAAAAAACCACATCCAAATTCGTTATGCTTATAAATGTGCACCTTATTGGCAGTGTTAGAGAGGCATGTAAAGATACACTTTTGGAAAGATGTTCGTCAACTAGAGGGTACTTCTACTTCCACATTCTCATGTTTAGCTCTATAGATCTCATATAGGACTGATTTAAGATCAGTATCGTCAGAAAGTTCTAGTAAAAATAAAAACTTCACTTTATTATATGACATGTATTTTTTTTTCATACATACGTTATCTAATGGGAATTTTTACCAGTTTGATCTAGGCTTTATAAAAATTTGCGTTACGTTTTATGGTAACGTCACGTATTATTTTATGTTATTTCTATGTCACATTGGTTAAAATTCGCGGCCTTACCCTGACATAGACCTCCGCAAAGTACCGCCTCATTCATTAAATTTTTAAATATATTTAAGTACCTTTAATTTGTAAAAACGCCTTGTAAAGTTTGACCTGCAAATGAAATAAGTACTTTTTACTCTCTGCATCCTCGTAGCACGATTTCCCAAGCCAAATTGTTAAATTAGATTTAAATTATGAATAATTATGAATACTGGTAAATAAAAATTGAAATTTAACTAAACGAGGTAAATTAAATATCCTAAACACAGAGTTGGAGGAGACGGCGGGACGATTTTGGACGAATATGCAAAGGTCTTGGGTGTTTAATATTGGGCCACACAGAGTTGTAAAGGTCAAACGGGAAAAACTGCGCAGCAGTGGAACACTGTAATAATAAATTAATAAAAAAAATAAACCATCTTACGACAGGAGATAGTAGCGCGCTTTCTCGCTGCCAAAAATACGAGTATGTTTGGCATGGAAAGGAAATAATATCTTAACGTGTGTGTTTCGCATTTTTGTGAAAGTTTTGTCTTCATATCCTACCCGCGGCTTTGCTCATGTGAATCACTAGATCCATCAGAAGATTTGAAATTTTAAAATTGTACTAAATTGCCATGTGGTGTACATGTAAGTCATTGTATACTGCATTTTTTTTCAAGAATTCTACTATGATCTTTTGATAGATTTCTCAAGAATTCTATCATGATCTTTTGATTTTTAGGTTCCGTAGACAAAATGGCAAAAACGGAAACCTTATAGTTTCGCCATGTCTGTCTGTCCGTCCGCTGCTTTTCTCAGGGACTATCAATGCTAGAAAGCTGTAATTTTGTACGAATATATATGTAAACTATGCCGATAAAATGGTACAATATTTTTTTTTTTAAACTTTTTTAGAGTACCTCCCATAAACGTAAAGTGGGGGTGTTTTTTTTTCTCATCAACCTTGTAGTGTGGGGTATCGTTGGATAGGTCTTTTGGGGGTTGCTAAAACGATTTTTAGATTCAGTGATTTGTTTGCAAAATATTCAACTTTAAAGTAAAAATTTTCATTAAAAGCCAGCGTCCTCCCCCCCCTCTAAAGTCTAAACCGGTAGGTGAAAAATTTTGAAAAAATTCAAGATGGTAGTTAGTATATCAAACTTTCAAGGAAAACTATAACGGCTAAGTTAACTTGAGAATTATTAGTAGTTTAAGAGTAAATAGCAGCCTAAGGTATAAAATATGCCTAAACTTAGAATATTCCGTACAAAATATGAAATCCTTAGAAAAATATTACTTATTTTTTTCGTAATGGCTACGGAACCCTATTTTGGACGTGTCCGATACGCTCTTGGCCGGTTTTTCTTGCAGGGTTTCTACCATGATCTTCATTAACGTTAGGTACCTTCACGAAAAAAAATTGCAGTAGATACATCAGATAGAATGACTCTTTATTGTGCATCAATAATAAGTAATACTCGTACATACAGAAAACAGCCATACATGTACAAATCAGCCAAATACGAGTAAGTGGTCTATCAATTTTTAAACAAGTTCATATCAAATGAATATGTCGCTAAAGTCGAACTTTCAAGTTGACAGACACGTCTATTGACTTAAGTGTTTTATGACATGCAAACGATTATCAACTTTAGGGTGGTAGACCACATAATATTTGGCTTATGGAGCATGATAAATTTTCCAGGTATGCAATAGGCGGGCTTTTCGCTCAAGAGTGATTAGGGATCTATTCCAGACAACCTTTCCAACAGAATGAAGTTTTTTTTGCATTTATAGTCTTTTGATTTTTTTGCTAGCCCTTTTAGCGTAACATATATATATAACATAATTTTTTTTAATATCAGTAGAAAAATAGCAATCAGTAGGATAACCTCTTTCTGTAATACTAAAGAGGGTGGCGGGAATCCTTGCACTTTATTGTTACCTTCAGCACAAGTAAAACACTAAGCATGTTTATCCAAGCTTTCTCGAAAGCAACGTGGCGTGCTGTCTTCCCGGGAAGTTCAGTTACTTAACAGCATTTGACTTGTAGAGTTCCATAGTAAATACGGATAGTATCAGAAACGTATTTTGAAAACCATAATATGGTATTAAGGTAACCATAAGGTAAATATTTGAAAAAGGATTGCTCTGTAAACGTACCTAGTTTATAAAACTACTTGACCAAAATGATTGTCACCAAAAATATAACTTGTAAATTTATGTTTTTCAGTTTTTTTATCTTTATACGTACCTGGGTAAGGCCGCGAATTTTAACCAATGTGACATAGAAATAACATAAAAAAAATACGTGACGTTACCATAAAACGTAACGCAAATTTTTATAAAGCCTAGATCAAACTGGTAAAAATTCCCATTAGATAACGTATGTATGAAAAAAAAATACATGTCATATAATAAAGTGAAGTTTTTATATTTACTAGAACTTTCTGACGATACTGATCTTAAATTCGTCCTATATGAGATCTATAGAGCTAAACATGAGAATGTGGAAGTAGAAGTACCCTCTAGTTGACGAACATCTTTCCAAAAGTGTATCTTTACATGCCTCTCTAACACTGCCAATAAGGTGCACATTTATAAGCATAACGAATTTGGATGTGGTTTTTTTTTATTCGACTGGATGGCAAACGATCAAATGAGTAAGAGATCACCACCGCCCATAAAAATCTGCAACGCCAGGGGTATTGCAGACGCGTTGCCAACCTAGAGGCCTATGATGGGATACCTCACGTGCCAGTAATTTCACCGGCAGTCTTACTCACCACGCCAAAACACAACAGTGCAAGCACTGCTGCTTCACGGCAGGATTAGCGAGGAAGATGGTGGTAGCAATCCGGGCGGACCTTGCACAAGGTCCTACCACCTAGTTGTGAGCATGCTTGTGACTTCGACTGTACAAGCTATTAAATACCTCAAAGAAATGGCCAAAACCCTAAATCACAGGTTTTACCAATTTAGGAAGTAGTATCTTAGTTAAGTGGACAATGTAAAAAGATGTTTTTGGAAATAAATTATTATGATTATTAAGTTTAGGTAACAAATGAACTAAGTAGGTAAGTGAATCTCTCCGTTTGTCTCTCACTTTAAATACGCTATGCATGTAGCAGGACGTGAACACAGAACTCGCCACAATTCTCTTGTGCCGATCCCTGCACCTACAGATTAAAATTTATTTAACTTCAAAATATCCATCTAACTAACTTACTGTGCGTGCAGTCATTGGAAACCTAATAATAAACTGATGTAAGTTAGAATTTTTCTGTGTGAACTTCCCTTTACCACATTTTTTCGTTACGTTATGTACAAAATACGTAGCATTTTGTAAAAATGTAACGTAATCGTAACGAAAGTGTAACGTATTTTATACAAAAAATCGTTTATCATGGTGAATAACGACATTTTGAACATAATAACACATGCCACTTACATGGAAAAGATTACCCTATCGTATGAAAAAACAACCAGTTAAAAATAATCACTACTTACCCTTAAAATCGAACAAGCACTTTCGACGTTTTTTCGAAAAAAAACCTCCGCGTCACTTTTGATGGCTGTTTGTCAACAAACTGATGAGATTTATTTATCTCATCGATGTTGCCCTATTAGAGTATTAGTTGCCAGTGTACAAAAACAAATTTCTACCGAAATTGGCGTTAAAGGTAGCTTAATTAAGCGTCACCTAAGTATTCGTAACGAAAACGTGGTTTTTTGGCACGTGAAAAGAAATAAATATAAAACATGAAAATTATTTGATTATCATGATTCCGCAATCGGTAGGACTATCGTTATATCATAAAATTTTGTTTAAACAAAATCATGATCATGAGAAGTTAAATAGCATGAAAATAATAAGGTATTAAGTACTCGTGGTCAAAAAAAATAGTCAATTTTCGTTACGTTTTGGACGGTAATATATTTTTATTATTTTTTTAAAAGGGTTTAAATCAATTATCTCATTTGCGACCTTGAGAGTTTATATCGTGGCATATAATAAAAAAAAATTAAACCTCTAGGTGTTATCAGTTTTTTTTTATCAGCGTTCCAAATTTGAAACGTCCAAATTGGTCAAAATTCGCGGCCTTACCCACCTATCTATTTTTTGGGGTTTCAAACTATATCTATTCGATACCAAATTTCATCTGTATCGGTTTAGCTGTTTAAGCATCAAGGGGTTACGGACAGACAGATAGATAGAGACACTTTCACATGCCACTAATATAATAAATGCGAAAGTCTATTTGTTCGTTTGTTCATTTGTTTGTTACTTCATCACGTCTCAACCGCTGAACCGATTTACTTAGATGAATTCGGTACACAGATAGTTTGAGTCCCGGGGAAGGATATAGAAGTTTTTATCCCGACAAATTTTATAGTTCCAGCGAGATAGTGAAAATCGAATTGTACGCGGACGGAGTCGCGGGTAACGGTTAGTTTATAATATAAAAAGAAAGTCAGTATTACTTTTGTAAAAAAAATAATTACATATGTAAATGTAAAATGTTATTATTAAACTTTAAATGAATCTGTGTAGGATTAAATGCAAAGACTAATAACATTATTATTTATTCATTTATCGAGGCAAAATAACGGTTAACAACTAAGCATATTATCGATGAAAAGTAATTGAGAAAGTTAAGTCCAGACAGAGCTCAGGTTTACAATATAGCCACATATAGCGGTCAGATAAATGGACAAAATATGAGTATAGAGAGCAATTTAATATATTATACAATAAGCCGTTTATTTATAAACAATCCCTAATTATAACAACAGAAATAGAGATTACCTTACAACACGACAGTTCGGTGAAGATTCAGTTCCTACGGGCGGGAGGGTATTTTTTTACGCGCAAACATCTGATGTAATGATACGAGTATAGTGATATAGACAGGTAAATAGCTAGAATCCAAATAGGCACATGATCTTTAAATCAACTTAATATACATTAAATTCATTTTTCTGCCATATCTGAAAATGAATTAGAACTGAATACGGCAAATAAAGGTTTGTCTAAAGATTAACCACTATTGCTTTTCTTGAAAATTTTTGCTATGTGTGAGGTTCCTAATCCACGATGAGCTTGCGTGGGAACTACAGCTGAACCCTCACAATTTTTGGAAGACTGAATACAAAGCTTAAGGTCTCGGGTTTGATATATGTAATAAAAGTTCGAGCGTTTGCTCTCTTCTTGGATGTTAATTGTCTAATTACGTATGGTATTAATATAAGTATGTTTATCTGTCGTCGTGTCGTACACATAACACAACCTTTACTTACGTTGGGAATAGATCAATTGGTGTCAATTGTTTAGTGTTATTCAATGATTTATTTTGAAAGGACACTTAGGTAGGTATATCAAGCAGTGAGACGTTAATAAGATGATGACGTTAATAATAACTGTAGCACAGAATATAGTAAGCATAATAATATACAAATTGTATTAAAACGTCAGTAATAAAAATAATTCATTTGTTTATTCAGACAACAACGATCCATATATTATTAGTCGTTTAACTATGTCAGTATAGATATTGGACAAGTGATATATGTTTTAATTAAATGTTGCATTATAGAGCACTCGCATCTCTTACATGATCTTCAGGAGGCTGTTAGTGCTGCCACGTATTCTTGTCAGAAGCGATGCCTTTTTTCTCAAACCTTCAAACCTTCGATCTTTCAACCACACAAGGTGTATTAAGGTTACCTTAGCCCGTGCAGGGTCACATTGATCTCAAATTTATGTGTCACCTATAAATAGATTCCTGTATTGAAATTTAGAGAAACGTTGCGTAAGACGTGTGGGGCCTTGTTATGTCGTGGATTTAGAATTTATTAAACATGTAACGTAAGGTCACACTAACGAAGTAAAAGGTTTGGATTCGTAAAAAAATAAAAAATAAAATATTATGATTAAAGGCTGACCAGGAATATAAAAAACCTGACGCAAGGGCAGCACTTCTACGTTTTATATTGCAACATTCTTTACACTTAGGTACTATACGATACCAACCAGTCATAATTATAGGCAACGGTGTCGGTGATGTTATTTAAAGGAATATACTTTCTAATCCCTCAGACTTTTTCCATGACAAATATTTATATACATTGTGAACTATTTTCCTTCCAAGGCTATGGATAATCTTCGGCATTTTAACGCAAAAAAAAAACACATAATAACACTTTAAAATACCACGCGCAAACAACGTTAACGTTTGTCAGCAATAGACAAATGACATTTGAACTTAGTGTTACCAGTGCAGGAAATTAGTTCTATTGGTTTTCCGCAATATGGCGAGGTTTTTTATAATTCTGGTCAGCATTTACGTTTTAACATGAGGCAATGAGGTTTATGTCATCATCATCATCAGCCGGAAGACAACCACTGTTGAACACAGGTCCTTGCATGCACCGGTTGCCCGAAATTCTCGCGATTACGTTAGTCGACCTAGCAGGAAGTCTGTCAACGCTTCACCTGCCGGTTCATTTCAGCTTGACATCTCCATGTGTGTCTAAGAAAAAGAGTTTTAACAGACGGACTGACTGATGGACAACAAAGTGATCCTATAAAGGTACCTAATAACTAAACTAAACTCGTAGATACAATAATTAATGAATTATATGTCTGACGAAGACTAAAAAACTCACATGAAAAAAACGATAAACTTTCATCATATTTATGTTTTGCAAACATGTGTTCTCTGAGGCGCTAACAAAACAATACCCTTCAATATTCTAATCCTGGCTACTTGTACTACGTATTATCTATTCAGTGTCCTGGCATAAAGTATTTTTTTGCAAACATGTGTTTCTAATCCCAGCATAAAGCTTTTAAATGAGAATACAAATTTCACCTGCTGTCACAACACCTCACTACATAAAAGATGGAGGGGTAATAAATTTCCCCCCGTGCAAGCAACAACATTTCCGAACTGAAGACACTAACGTACCAGACATATAACGACGTAAAACACAAGCTGAGGGATGAACTCGTTAGCTATAAGTAATCAGGTATGCGTGAAAAATTGGACCTGAAAAATTTTATACTTTTTGACGATGGTTACGACCTTCTGCAATCTCGAACGCTGGAGGCATCCGTCACCCTTGAAACTTTGAAGCGAACGCAATAAATCATAAAATGCTTCAAGAAACCGATGCCGTACAGTTTTATTGGAAAATTTCGTTCCAACATAAAATTCTTGAATGTTCCTCGTGTGCTTCTAATGGGGGGCTTAAATTCTTTCGAGAGGGAGGAAGTGAAACGAAAGAAATCGCTTCTATCTTGCAATAAGTTTTATTCGTTGAAATTGATCTAAATGGTTGTCTGGAAGATATCTCTTCTAAACGATGAGACCGCCTATTGGTGTACCTAAATAATTTTTATTTTTATTTTCTTTAGCTCTTTTAAATTGATTTTTGGTGTTCAATTAAGAATATTCGCATTGTACTCGTTTGATATAGCATCGAAAATATTACTAACGGCTGACCCGAACTATAAAAACCGGCCAAGAGCGTGTCGGACTCGCCCAAAAAAGGGTTCCGTAGCCATTACGAAAAAAAAATAAGTATTTTTTTTTCTAAGGATTTCGTATTTTATACGGAATCTTCCAAGTTTAGGTATATTTTATACCTTAGGGTGCTATTTACTCTTAAACTACTAATAATTCTCAAGCAAACTTAGCCGTTCTAGTTTTCCTGGAAAGTTTAATATAATTACTACCATACTGATTTTTTTTTAAATTCCGCCCCCCGGTTTAGATTTTAGAGGGGGGGACGCTCGATTTTCATGAAAATTTGCACTTTAAAGTTTAATATTTTGCAAACACATCACTGAATCGAAAAATCGTCTTAGCAAACCCCTAATTATTTTAAAAAACCTATCTAATACCCTACACTATAGGATTGGATGAGAAAAAAAAATCACCCCCTCTTTACGTATATGGGAGGATTCTAAAAAAAATTTTTTTAGAATTTTTTATTGTACCATTTTGTCGGCATAGTTTACATATATATCCGTGCAAAATTACAGCTATCTAGCGTTGATAGTCCCTGAGCAAAGCCGCGGACGGACAGACAGACAGACAGACATGGCGAAACTATAAGGGTCCCGTTTTTGCCATTTTGGCTCCGGAACCCTAAAAATCTCGCCATATTGCGGAAAACCAATAGACTAATTTCTTGCACTGGTAACGATAAATTCAAATTCCAATGGTGGTTCAGGGGTATGGCACGCAGCACGGAATGCAAAGGACCTGGGTTCGATTCCCAGCGCTGGTCTCTTTTTCTGTTTTTTTTTCTGTGCATTCATGTTTCAGTCTGTATTTTCGTTGTATTTCACGGGATGACCGTAAAAGTAACAAATTTGGAGTTTCAATAAACAAATACTAAAATACTCCAAAAACCAATCCTATTACAGAATAATTAATGGTACTGACGTAACAACTAGAAAAAATATAAGGCACTTATTAGATTCTTGATAAAAGTAATTATAAAGGTCCATCCTTATCCTAAGTTGCTTATTTTTCCAATATTATAAATTCGTAAAAAAGTAGCTCTCTCTGTCTTTTTGTCTATTTGTTACCTTTTCACGCTTAAAACAGTGAACTAATTAAGATGAAATTTTGTATAGTGATAGTTTGATACTCTAGGACACCATATGATAATTTTAATCCCGCAGGATCACGAGAAAATAATACTTTGCCGACGGTGTCGCAGGCAACAGACAATTAAAATAGTGACTTTCATTGCAGTCTGATAAGTTGATCAAATATTCAGACTGGAATATAATTCTTTCATTGCAAATATTAAATTCCAACGTTATATTAATTTTGAAATGATTATGTACATACCTATGTATTCAAAACAATCAATGTTTTTTTCAAAAATGGCATGAAATGTTGCCATTACTTACATCATCAAAAACGCCGTAGAAAGAAACACTAGCTGCTAGTGTCCAGGAAGTAAGTGTGAAATTTACTGCCTGGACAGTAACGGGTTCCTTTAACAATTTGAAACCCGTCACAAACAGCGCGCGGGCCATCATCATCATCATCATCGTCACCATCACTACCAACCATCATCAATCATCATCATCATCGCCATCAACAACCATAATCATCATCATGAGCATCATCATTTTTGAGAAAAGCCCTATACTTACTCGTACAAGCTTCGACCAGTACTTAATCGCCATCCTGGCCTCGTATCATTGATGGCAAACTTCTACTCGTCCAGGATGGCTTACTTACTGGCCTCTGCAGTAATGTACTATTAATTCATCATACTTATGATGTTATCGGTCAGGCCTTTCTTAATTAGATTAACAAGTGATAACTAAAAGCAGGTGGTAGGACCTTGTGCAAGGCCCGCCCGGATGGCTACCACCATCTTGGTCGCTAATCCTCCCGTGAAGCAGCAGTGCTTGCACTGTTGTGTTTCGGCGTGGAGAGTAAGACAGCCGGTGAAATTACTGGCACTTAAGGTATTCCATCTTAGGCCTCTAGGTTAGCAACGTATCTGCAATACCCCTGGTGTTGCAGATGTTTATGGGCGGTGGTGATCTCTTACCATCAGGAGACCCACTTGCTCGTTTGCCTTCCAGTCGTATAAAAGAAAAAAGATTATAAAAACTACTTCCTAATCACAATCAATAACCATTTTCCTCAAAGGTAAAAATAAATAAAATACATATCGATCCCAGAAAGCCTTTGATATTAAATCTGCTAACACACAAACCACGAGCAAGTTATTTCCGGCATAAACGTACTGACATGGATATAGATCAACAAACAGAACGAATCTCCTTTCAATTTACACGAGCCGATAGAGTAAAGCAAATACCAATGTCAACTGATACCTGCTTTCCATAAAAAAGAGGTCGAGGGTGCATCGAGTCCCGGAGCCTGGCGGAGCTTAAAATTAGTGGAACCAGTCACTCTCACGCTGGTAAGTTTGTGAGAAAAAAAACCGGGCAAGTGCGTGTCAGGCACGCCTGAAATAGGGTTCCGTAGCCATTAGGAATAAATTAAGTAATATTTTTCTAAGGATTTCGTATTTTGTACGGAATATTCCAAGTTTAGGTATATGTATTTTATACCTTATGCTCCTATTTACACTTAAACTACTAATAATTCTCAAGAAAACTTAACCGTTATAGTTTTCCTTGTAAGTTTGATATACTTACTACCATCTTGAATTTTTTTTTCCACCCACCGGCTTAGATTTAAGGGGGGGGGGGACGCTCGATTTTAATGAAAATTTTCACTTAAAGTTGAATATTTTGCAAACAAATCGCTGAATCGAAAAATCGTTTTAGCAACTCTCATGGTTTCGAAAGACCTATCCAACGATACCCCACACTATAAGGTTGGATGAAAAAAAAATCACCCCCACTTTAGGTACTCTAAAAAAAATTGTTTTTGAATTTTTTATTGTACCATTTTGTCTGCATAGTTTACATATATATTCGTGCAAAATTACAGCTTTCTATTTATAGTCCCTGAGCAAAGGCGCGGACGGACAGACAGACAGACAGACATGGCGAAACTATAAGGGTTCCGTTTTGGCTACGGAACCCTAAAAACCGGGCAAGTGCGAGTCGGACTCGCGCACCGAGGGTTCCGTACACATTTATAGGTATGTAAGTAAACGGGAATCGTGTCTTGATGATATTTTTCGCTTCCGAGTGATTTAATACATCCAGTGTATGCAGAGCCCTACTGTTAAGCAAAATGTATGCAGTGTGGGGTCAGATTATATTGGTCTATGATATTTATAGACAGACAAAAAAAAACAAGATTTTCAGACTTTTCTAGTTGGTTGTGTAATAATAGCTACCTTCGTACAAAATTTCAAGATTCTAAGTTCACGGGAAGTACCCTGTAGGTTTTGATTCCCTTGCGAGTTTCGAAAATTTGAGGAAATTTGCAGCATAAACGGCTGCATCTTTTGATTGCGTTGGCTTAGTAGTTTGATTTTTTCAAAGCTTTAAGCGACAGTATACCTAAGGATTTGATATAAATTTTAGCTTGATACCTCCACGCGTTCCCGAGAAAAAGGGTCTAGACAGACAGACGGACGAAAAGTGATACTATAAGGGTTCCGTTTTTTCCTTTTGAGGTACGGAACCCCAATTTTCGGAAGAAATCAGAAAAAGATTTATATTACGAGTTTCATTGCATACCTAAATTCAAAATTTGAAGTATTTATGTCGTTTTGCTCTTCCATTAAAAGCTATTAGCGTGAGCGGGACTGCACGTAATATAAGACAAGGATGGTTCTGAATACGTGATTAGGAAAAACCCTACACAACTCAGTAACAAATTTATCTACGAGAATAGTTTAAGTTTTTGTTTTTAATAACAATATTTAAGTATTACTATGAACCTATTATTAGCCTGTTTGAATTTCTTAAGGCACTGTCACGATAGCAATGTAGCTAGTCTAGTGTCCCGGTTACAAGATCTAGTTCATGATGTTAAAATTCACTTTGCGTACCTACTTTAGCTGGTATGACAAAACAAAGCCAAAGCTTTGTCCTTACATAAACATATTTATTTAATTACTAACTGTAGCCTGCGATTTTGTTTGCTAAGAATGTGTCCTATTCCTCGGGAACTAACCAATATTCCGAGATAAAAATGTTAACTATCTAGTATCTAGTAACATAAACTATTTGTGTGCCAAATGTCATCCAAATCCGTTGAGTCATTTTTGTGATGGAAACAAACTTTCAAATAAATAAATATTCAAACTTTCACATTTTAAATATCGACGAAGATTTTATCAAATGAAAAATTTGCACTGCGGCACCTAAAGATAGGTACTAACTATAAAAAATAACGGCTAGAGTTAAAATTGAACGAATATTTAATGATTCCATAATCCCCAGAGAGCACCATTAGCGACACCTGAATTCAAATTAAATTGATTCAACGGCAAATTGTATTAAAAAGGCAAATTAATTCAATTTTCGCCGGGCGCAGAAGCTAAAAGTATCCTATCTTCCAATAAAATTGAAAGGCTTACCAGCTCAGGTCTGTAACTTATAGCCAGATTATCATAACTTAGTTTTGCAACTGATGCAAATCGCTGCAAAATTCCTAGTACGTCGACTAGTTTACCAGGTTAGCGAGAAGTGAAACGTTTAATCTTTAAAAAGGTAATAAATTTTGTGGATGGATCAGAATTACCTTCTCAGATTTGTGTTTTGAAAACTCATTCATGTCTAGTTCTGCATTTTGATTTAATAACGCGTCAAAATTGATAATACCAAGAAATCTGGATTGTGAGATGTCTTTAACTTAAAAAAGAAGCTGATAAGATTAATGAAATTTCGTGTTGTGAGGATTGCGTTAAAATGTGAAATTTATTATATGAACTTTACTAAATAGATTGTATAAATAGATTGAATTAAGATCAAAACAAAAACTGTTAAACTCGAGGCCTTATTGTCTAATGCACTCGGAAATGATCATTTTCATCACTTCTTTCTGTCACACGCTAGCAATAAGTTTTTGGTAAAAAAATCATTTTTGATACAAGCTTTTTTTTGCTGACTGTACTTGTATTGTCACCCAAACTACATTTGAATACCAAATTTCAAGTCGATGCCATTAACCGTTGAAGAGTTCCGTTCTGTGGAGACAATCCTGGCCGGACTATCATGTCACTATCAGATTACTGTATTGTCACTAGATTTACATAAGTTTACCAAATTTCAAGTCAATGGAACTGCTGGAAGTGGGTAAATTTTAACTTGCAAGATTTGACCCAAATAAAACCCATAAATAAATAAACAAATAAATAAACGAACAGGGCAAGTTAAATAAAAGCTTGTAAAAATGGTATGCGATCGCGAGTGCCAGAACGTTAGGCAATATACGACCCCATCTTATGACTCAGCTGACTCCATTTCAGTATTTTCTGATCCCACTAATATCCCACTTTCCTACTCATATTATAAGCGAAGGTTTGTAAATCTTTGTTTTTTTTTGTTTCTTACCTCTTCACGTCTAAACCGCTGAACCGATTTACATAAAATACGGTACCTATACAAGATAGTTTAAGTCCCAAATTGCATAGTTCCCGCAGGATAGCAACAAAAAAAATCTACGGAGACAAAATCGCGGGCAACAGGCTAGTAATGAACTATTTAGATACCAAACATTCATTTATTTTATCATTCTGTAAAAGTTCATGTTAATGTTACTAACTGTTTACTTTTAAACGAAAAAAAATGCGTGACATTATTTTACTCAAGTCTACCTATAGTCACTCAATAATCACCTTGAGTCTCCGTCAACATATACCTACGTCACTTTAAACACTCAATCACATTCAGGCCTACTCGAACCCTAGTCACGTCCAAGACAAGAAGCTTGATCAAAGGTTAATTCCATTTGCCACTGGATTTCGCGAAATGTGTGACAGTATTTCAATATCTTAACATAAGACAGATTTTATTAAAATATCAATCTATATCAAGGAATGGTAAAAAATGTCAATGATTATAGCTTTGCCATATTTACAGACTGAAAGTTTTGCAATACGAGCTTTCGAAAACAGGGTGCATTGTAAAAAGGTTGATAACACAAGAAACTTTGAGGCATTTCATTTTTTCATATCATGTGTATTGTTCTTTCTCATGACTTTCATACTGCGTAACTTTTATATATTAGAATAAAACCATAAAATCTGGACTTATCTTCTTTTCCTAATATATAAAATTCTCGTATCACAGTGTTTGTGACCTAATTCCTCCAAAACGACTATCCCGATTTTAATTAATTTTTTGTGCTTATTCGGTAGGTCTGAAAAAAGGACGTACTTAAACTATTTTACATACTTCTACCGAGACGGAGTCGCGGGCAACATCTAGTAATACAAATATTGAATTTGGTTGCTTTATTTGCTACAACAAATCTACCTACCTATTCCAATGAACTTTTACATTCGGGTGACACTCTTTACCGGCCCGTATAATACCCACATGGAAAAACCGACCCTTCTCTTCGTATACACGCCCATAGAAACTGACATGAGCTTCTATGGCATATGGGCGAGTACACGAAAAACAGAGTTGGTATTTCCATGTTGGTATTATCCGGGCCGGTAAAGAGTGTTACCCTGGCGTTCGTAGTATTTTAAACATGTCATAAATATTTAGCTTTACTTTTGATGATAGACGACTCTGACTACAGCTTCACTTTTTTATTAACTATTTATGATTATGCTCTCAACTTTTCTTGCATCTCGTGTAGTTTATACTTACATTCCAGAGGGCTTATTATCTAAGGTACTTAGAATCACAATCGCTTTTTCCACTTCTTTCTGTCACACGGTATAGAATGAGGGAAGAATCGTAAATGCGATCGCGAACGTCGTGTTAGACAATACGGCCTTCGTAATAAAATATAATCTAAATCACTCACCGGTAAGTACTGCAGCTTTATACAGGTAAAAGAATGTTAGAAATTGTTTCAATAGTTTTGAGTTTACATATTACAAATAAACACAAATCGCGCATCTTTATAATATTAGTTTAGTAGTTTGGATTAGTTCTTCGTAAATGATATTGCGGGGAAAAAACTAGATGATAGAACCGGGAAATATACTACGTATAACTTTTAAATGATTGCAAAAAGACACCAAAGTTCGCAGAGTCTGGCGTCAACGTAACCCCTTTATACTACTCGACTTTTTTCTAACCTTGACTGAGTAAATAAGTCAATGTCATTCCCCTATAAATATGAAAGGAAACTTCCAACTTTTCATACTATCTGAAGTTAAGTGATAGGTACACTCAAACTCCTCTATAGTGAAGAGTTTCTTATTGTCACAGAGTTGGAAACTATTTGAAATGCCACAAGACTTCTGTTACCAAGTCACCGAAAACTCCATAAATAGGTTTGGATGTCTTCCAAGTCAATTGCGGGTTACTGTATGAGAGATTTCTGATCGGAAAAGGCTTTTAGCCGACTGTATTGTATATCTACGTTAATACGACTGTATATCTATGGTAGGTAATACGTTTAGTACGGTAATGAAATCAATATTTGCCTTTATTTCTTTATGCGCACCTATTTCTCAAAAGCTGAATTTATGTTAAACTTTATTAAAATAATTGCAGCATTACGTTGATAAAAAGAGTAGTTTAGATATAATATAGTTCACAATCTCTTGTCTCTCCGGAGATTAAGCAGTCTACATGTTTGACACTTATTCATAATCAAATTATAAAGTTTACATCTTGTATAATAGTGTAGTGTACGTGTACAAATATTTCTTATTGGCTTATTGAGTATCCCACTGGTGTGTAAAGGCTTCTTGGTGCTAATAGTTTCAATACAATACTATAGGTAGGTATATTGACACTTTATTATGCACCACAATATTGTAAGCAGTTCAGAAAACCGAAGTTCATGAAAAATTACGATTAGAACTAGTCAAAAACTTTAAATCTAATTAAGCCCAATTTAAAATATACATTTTCTTAATTATTTATATCGCAATTAAATTTTTACCCAATTCCAGTGGTCCGATCAAGATTCAATTATCACATTTATCACATAACGTTAATAAAAACATAAATTTGTTTTAACAAGCATTTATTTAGAAATAATTATACATCCTTTTGCAAATTATTCTTAGCGTCAGCCAGTCTCTTTGCACCTACAAGCACTAACGAACGAAAAGACTTATGTAATCAAGGAAAGCTTTGTGTCTACAAGTGGCAACACAGAGAAAAGCAAGATGGCAGTTTTTTCTATCGGTCTCCTCACAATTTATCCTTGGAACGTAATATTCTAGCGGATATTACTAAGCTGTAATAGCAATAATCTTATTTTCTGGATGATTAACTAAAATTACCAAGCTGTGTAGTGTAGGTATTTACAATATTTTACTTTAAAAGCTAAATTACATATTCTGGAAACGCAACGCCGTAAATTGATTTTGCGCAAACATTATCCATTGTTGGAAAAATAATAGAAATAGAAATATTTTATTCGCTCTTTGCACATTACATAAAGCAAAATACAAATACATTAAAAAAAAAAACAATAGCAAATTAATCCTGCACGTTAATCCCAGAAGATAATGCCACACTTAAAACGTAATAAAATGTATTATCCAGACACTGCATAGCAAATAAAAAAAATAGGTTATTAAAAAAAACGCTTTACAAATTGCTTGCCATTGGTATAAAACTGTTGTGCAACTGTATAAAAATGTTGTGAAATAATTACAATGTAATGTTGGTAATACTGTATTTATTCAAAATAGCGGAATCCTAAATTTAAAAAGTTAACTTTCAAAGGAAGGTCATATTGAACTGTATTATTATTATGAATTTCAAAGAAATTTAAAAGCATCCATGAGTATGCTTTTATGAGCCATAGAGTCATAGACTTTTACCCGGACTTATATCATTGTATTCGTGTTCGTGGACCTTTAATTGTTAAATAAAAGTACAGGAGCAGAAAAAATATTTTTTGTTTATTTTACTCTAAACCTGTTTACCTCACCCTGGAAAACGCGTGGACAGCGTATTTTTCTAAAAGGTTTTTCTATCTGCAAACATATTAAAAACGCTCCGCGATCATTATTTACCCCTAGCAGTAAATCAAGGTGAGGGTAGGTAAGGATCGGACTCGATTTCCGTGGGGCAGAAAGAGTTGAATATAAATCATTACTTCAACGCTTTCCCTTGATTTATTCATATTCAGTGTGAGGGAGTGTCACACGCATCCGGGCGGGGTGTCGTACCGTTATTTACGATTTCTTTTTCCTTTAGAGTGTTAAACCATCCGGAGTACCTACACAGAAAATAATTGTCTTTTATTTATTTTCGTCAAGACACTTGTATGTGTAGTCCAAATGTATTTTTTTAAGAGAAACTTGTGAGTGGAGACATGGACTAATCCCTAACTAATCGAATACTAATGCATGCTATAAAATGGATTAACATAGACTAAGGAAAATCAACGTTTGACGGTTTGGCTGTTTGGATGTTTGTTACCTACTTAATTACGCAATAACAACTGAACGGATTTAGTTGAAACTTAGCGTGCAAATAGATAAAGCAAAGATTTGGATTGAGACATAAAATACTTAATGTTCTTAAACACGTTCCAGTTCGATAATTTTTGAACAAGAGGGTGCTGTTTAAGAACGTAACCTTACTCTTGTTCTTCACGATTAAACGCTAACTTCTTCTGCGATCAATAGATGGCGCCTGTATGAATGCACATTATTGTGCTTTGAAAATATTACCAGACTGTTATTCAGGCCAAACTCTAAGTTTGTAAATGTTTCTCGGGAAGATATTTCTAACGCGGACGAAACCACAGGTTGAAAATAGTAGGCACAGACACAGACATTATAAATTTTAGCTTAGCTGCTCCTGCAAATGTTCACACTTGGAGCCACAAGCTTCAAAATCAGGGTCTAGTACAAAATTCTAAAATTGAATTTCGTATCGTACGGTCCCTTTCACCCTCTTATTAAATAAAGCGTCAGCGGGACAGTGAGATACGCAGTTCGAATTTTGCACTTAGTAGTATAAGGCCTGATCGTCCATCAGAAATGCATCGGAATTGTCATTTAATCATTTCATTACGTGCACACTTTACTCACCGTTAAAAGTGTTTGAATTTTTTATAACAGAAATCAGTACCACTCCGGTTGGTTTATTGCTCTTTTTTTCCTTTTAGCGTATTTAGAACGGTGTTGCTGATTTGTGGAGGAATAAATTGAATTAGGGTGTGCCGAGATTAATACGTTGCGTAAATGTCGTACAGGTAATGTTGATTTTCGTTAATCGACGCTTAGGGAGCTCAGACGATTCGGATTTTACTATTCTTTTTCTTCTAAGTAGAGTAGGAAAGTAAAAATACTAACCTTCGAGCTTTAGTGCAGAAATTTCTATGTTTTCCAGTAAAGCTACCTCAGAATGTCTCTGTGTATATACCTGTTTTTCTGTACTGCTTGCTATGTGTTGGTGTGCAATAAAAAGTAATTGTATTGTATTGTAAAGTTTCTTAAATTTAAATACAAAAGTAAATTACATCCATATTACATCACACGATACAGTACAGTTCCAAACTTTGTTTTGTGATTTTTCTCTCTTATTAAGGTTTTATAGTACTGTAGGACCCTAGATAGGGTAGATTAATTTTTTTCTCGCGCCCCCCTTTAGCTGTATAAAATTAAAACAGTTTTAAAATGTTTTTTGACAATAGGCTACAGCTACTAGGCTACTATACAGGCGTGATGTTTGTGTGTGTGTGTGTGTGTGTGTGTGTGTGTGTGTGTAAAAAAATGGTTTATTTCCATAGCATTGATAACAAATGCGAGCACACTAATCGTGCAATAACGCAATCTTACTTAACTCTAATACTTAAACAATGGCATCACTGATGTCTCTACAAATACAGATTGTATACAAATTAGGAATTTGCTATGTATTACACAAATCCACGTTTAAGCTCTGATGTGTTGGCTCTGTGCACGACATCAGCGCCACCTAGCGTCCGCAAGTTTGTCTGAGGTTCTGACGTTTTGAAATTTCATTGCGACATTGTGACAAAAATCAAACCTATCAGGTATTAATTTATAATACAAAGTTACTGTGATACCGTGATTTGGGTGGAGAAAGGGCTGTGAATTCATTCTTGGTCCTTAACATTTCTACTTGAGTTTATTAATAACAAAAAGATAAAGCTACTTTAATGTTTTCTTTGAATAATAGTAAAAATATATAATTCAAGAAGACAAACATCTATTACTAAAACCAGGCAGTTAAGTCTACACAAATTGCTTTGCTAATGACAGATTCATAATTAATGAGTATGACACATGACAGAACCTACATTATTTCTACTTTTGGCCACTATTAGTCGACCAAGGTAAACGTACGAGTGCTAGTCGCTGTACCAATAGTTGGCATCTGTAATCTTATGTCATTAGCAATAGAGATGACAGCAGGACATCGTCTATTGGGCATTAGCGTGTCGACCACTCGGACGTTTACCTTACATTTTTTTTTGTCACAACAAAAATTAAAATCCCGACTGCATAAAAAATATTTTAATACAAAATAAAAAAAAAACAAGTGTAGTAATCTAGAACTCGGTTAACTATCTTAAGGTAACACAACAACCGGGACCCCAAAATCCTGACTGGTTTGGAAAAATTTGAGTAGGTAGTAGGTACCTAATAGGTGCCGACTGTTGAAGTTCAAGTTATTTTACAGAATTCAAGACTATTGGGTACCTACCTTAAGTCTTCTGGGATAGTCCATATTATATTTTTCATTGATAGTAGAATTATAATATGTAGCTTACTACTGTAGATACATATTTTTTTTCACTTGCCTTTTTTATTTAAATATAAATTGAAACTTTGATTCGGCAAACCACGTTTCGTGAGATTGATAGCTGTCAGTTGTCAAATGTCGCCGTACAACGACACATCGTACACACACACGTGCACAAACGTACGTACGTACGGCGACATATTTGACAAGTGACAGCTGTCAAAACAGACCAAGGCACAAAACCTATTTAATCTCACGAAACGTGTGGTTTGTCGAAATAAAGTAACAATTTATTTAAAAAAAAAAACGGAGTGAATAAATATCTATCTGCAGGAGTGAGCTACATTATAGGTTTATTGTCGATAAAAAATATAATATGGACCATCCTAGAAAACTTAAGGTACCCAATTCTAGTAAAAAAATCTAGTAAGATTTGTTTTCCCTTCTAAACCCCTGACGCAAAAAGAGGGGTGTTATAAGTTTTACCGCTTTGTGTGTGTGTGTTCTAGCGATGGTTCTTAGTTTTATCAAATTCGGTTTAGCCGTTTTTGAGATATTAATCTTTGAAATGATAATGTCGGGGGTTTTTCAACTTTTCTAAGTTGGTTATGTTAGGTTAGGTTTGGTTGAGAACCAAGTATTCCTGGTCCATCCCCTCTTGGCGCGGGAGCCCTGGCGTAGGCTGGGGCGGCCAGCGGATGTCGTGGTGCCACTAAATGTTGCCATGGCATCCGCAAACCTCCTTCCCATTAGGGAAGGAGGTTACGGGGGAGAGAGTCCCACATAACTTCCGCGTCGTCCTCAAGGCGCGCCGGTCGTATGCGTAACGCATTTTCCCACCGTCAAAAAAAAGTTAGATTTGTTAGGTTATTAAGTTTTTTACGGTACTCTTGCTTTTGTTTTGTTTAAAAAAAATATATATTTCTTCGTTTGCTCAAAAGTGTTATTCAGAATGAGCTAATTGCTAATTTTCATTTGATACCTAAATTGTTATGATATATTTTATTTTTTGAATGTCTTAACATTTTTTTTGCGAACGTCATATTAAAACTATAATTTAAGCATATTTTATGACGCTCACCGAACCTAACTCCGCATAGGCACATAATAATATATTTCCTTATCTGCCTCATTTATTATACATAAGTATTCTATTGTTTAAAGGTATTTAAAATTCAACTCCGTTGCTAATTTTTGCCATAAAGTGATAATGCTCAAATTTCTGATCATTAACCAGCTAGTTTTAGAACGGTCACCGATTATTTAAGTAATTGTAGTCGAAATGGTTTTCTTTTTATAGTAGCAGTTCCAATATTTCAGCCAGTTCATTGATTTAAATATACAAACCGTTCTGAGCATATACATGTTGTTTTTTTTTGTACAAAAAGACAATCCGAACCGGTTCTAAAAACTTTTTCAATACTCCTACCTCATTTATGGCCTACATTCGTCCCGCTGATGGGCAAATATATAATAATACCTCTTCTCAGAATGCGAACACATGCGTGATGATTGCAATCTAAAGTAATATTGTACTTAAGAAAACAAAGGACGCAACAAAAAATAAGGATGTCAACTAAACTTAGTTAAATAGTATTTTTTTGTATGGCGCGGTAGAAGTTCAAATACAGAGATCTAAATATAATACTTTTACGATTTCAACCACTTCGATGGCGCCGCCATTTTGAAAAAAAAACTGAGTCGACAAAAAAACATAAAATAATTACCGAACCTGCTCACAAAATGTCTTTAGAATCGGTTGAGATATGCAACCAGTGGAGGAGAACAGAAAGGGCTACTACGAAACTCGAAGTTCGTGTCGTGCGGTCCCTCTGACACTTATACTATTTAATACGAGAACGAGAGGGACGGTACGATACGAACTTCGAGTTTCGTAGTAGCCCTGCAGACACGCGAACGCAAGCCCATCAATCTATATCGGAGACGCTTCGCGCTCGCTTGATTAACATTTGATAAAGCGAACTAGGTAGGTAGACCTAATCCTGACTTAATCATGCTTCATACTTCTTGATACACATAATTAGGTGAACGATGTTTACATAGCCGAGTGGTGGCCATTTTGGCTGGTAAGAATAGGCATGGATGTGTATATTTCAGTGTTTCTGTATTTGTATCTATTTTATCAGCCAAACCATTCTTATTCTTATTCTTATAATTTATCTTAAGTACTATCGAACCATGTAATTCCTGGCCCTTCGTAGAATGTTCTCACAATAAGCATCACAATGATTCTCCTCGTCAGACAATGCAATGTCACTGTGATATTTTATGTATATTATTATACAAAAGTTCAAAAACGATGTGACAGCGACAAGGTAGAAAAATGTTAACATATCTTTGACCCTAACCTATCAAAACTAAGCTTTTTTACTGTCAAAGCAAGTATGCTTCCTGATACGCATTAATTAAAGACCGATTCCTACTTGTTTTAAGGCTAAGCTTATGAGTTTGTTAAAATATGATAAATAACGAATGTGTTGCATTTGACGTGATGCGGAAACCACATATTTACCTACGTCAACTTGCCTTTTGAAGGCAGTGGAGGCCAAACTACTATATAATTAGTAAAAAAAATATTTATTATATGCTTTCTTTTTATAATACAGACCTTGATCTTGCCAATTTAGGTTACTACCGACTAAACTCTCTATTTTTTTTTGTTTGCAACTGAACTTTATTATACTTCTTTATCAAAAAACCTAATGCAGTTTTAGTGTTTGAGGATTTAAGATTAGATAATGTTTTATTTCTTTACACATTGTTGTAGCATTGATAAAAATATGTTATGCATACATGCATATCAATAGTAGTCTAAACATAGTGAGATGGTCTACTAAATGGTAAGACTTTAAATGAGATAAAAACTAAACCTTGTAAATAATATTAGATATAATTTCATCATTAAAAATTGTGTTTATAAGATCGTTATTCTAAGTAAGTTCCCAATCCGCTCTGGCCCGCTTGGAACTATGGCCCAAGCCCTCTTGTTCTGAGAGGAGGCCTGTGCCCAGCAGTGGGACGTATATAGGCTGGGATGGATGATTCTAAGTAAGTTAAGGAATCGTGCATGGAGTGCTGATGTAGTTGGGGCTGAAAACTTTTGGAATGAAGACCGCAGATCGGCAAGCACATCGTACATACTCGTAGGTCGTTCACCAACGAGATGAACAGAACAGAATCCGCCGACGCCGCCGATGTCATCTGATGACCCGGTTAAAGCCGCGGGTTCACAGTGGATGCACCGCTTCTAACTGAAGTAACTACGGTTAATGGGAGGCCTATATCCATCAGTGGACATCCTCCTACAGATATAATACTGTAAGTGACAATAATGTTAATAAATAAATAAATAATAATAATGAAATTATTAACGTCCAATCAAAATTCTTGAACTTACGAATATCTGAAGTTTTGCATAGGGCATTTTATGACATAAGGAGTAATAAAGATAGGGAAATCTGCAAGTAGTTTTTCTAGCGACTCTGTTCTTCTCGTTGTTTCCTGCAGCTTTGTCTTTATCCTTTAGTTTACATGTGTGTTAATCCAGGTTAAAATATATATTTGGCCGATTTATCAAAATATTTTAAAAAAAATTTACATTGACGAATATACATCTATCAATTTTGCTAGAAAGTATAGAAAGTAGACTTGACATCAAACTTACACACGCATATCTACCAAATCTCAAGTCAATCGCATCATGGATAAATGAGTAAAAATCTCGCGTTACTGTTAGTTAATTACATCCAAATACAAATAAAAAAACGTAGTTGGAAAAATCCCCGAAAACTTGATAAATTGATAACGACTCTATTAAACCTGCTAGGTACGGTTTTTCCCACGTTTATTTTCCACAATCGTTTCTCGATAAAATAATTATCTCTCGGTTAAGACGAGTTGGGACTTACCTTCTCGTTTATAAGCAGTGATTTAATTGTTAACACAGAATAGGCGATACACCTCAAAGTTGGCTTAGTTTGTACAATGCTGAGCTCGAGTCGAGTCGCTCTACTCGGGGCCGCTTTAACGGGCCTTAGGTGTTATCGGTTATGTAAGTTCCACTGTGTGTTTTGTTTTTGTTTATTATTATTATTACTATTTTTTATTTGTAAGTAATTAGTTTGTATTTTGGTTTTATTGCTAGGAAATTTTGTCGCCTTCCGTGAAGTCGCCAAGCGGTCACAGCGGAAGACCAGCGTTGGCCTACCCGGCCAACACTATGCTGAGCTGGGACCGCTTCGCGAGTTCGCATATTGTTGTTTTTTCGTTCTTTAATGTATTTTTATTGTTTTGTGCGAATAGCGAATAAATATTTCTATTTCTATTTATTTCTATAATAAATAAACTTTTTCATTTCACAATTGAAGGCTTCCAATTTTTACTTAGGTTCATTAAATTTAATTCAAAGATGTGGTTAACTATCATTTCCATGTGTTGTAATATTCAAGTAAATTTTTCAATCTAATAAATAATTAAAAGTGATGAAAAAACAAACATCAGTGACTGCCCTCGAAACAATTATATTCTTGCCAGTTTCCCTAAGTTTTCACCACTTTGCTCCGTACAAGTATTGAAAACTGTCGACTCCATACCAATGAACATATTTTTTTTCTATTGACTTTACCTATTTAAACGATTTTAACGATAAATAATATTGTGTGATAAATCATTTCTGCTAACGGTACTGATTATTGTATTATCATCGGAACCAATCGGTCCGTTAAAAATGGATAAAATCAAGTTGCAACATTTGTTACAAATAGAAGAGTGTTAAAACTGTCAGAAAATAATTGTTGAGCTTATAAATAATTAACGCTAAAAACAATACAATTTGTTATTAGCCTGGTGTGTTCGGTGCGAGGGGCGGTCGGCGGGCCCAGCAACTACTCGTTCCCAGATGGATTCATGTTCGGCGTCGCCACTGCTGCCTACCAGATTGAAGGTGCATGGAATGAAGATGGTAAGTTTTTGATGATTTTATTTGTGAACTAAAACAATTACTTTGCTCACCCGCGACCTTATGCTACCTCTTCTACATTGTAAGAACACACCTGGATTCTAACATCTGGTAGCGTGGTGAACAGTTGTGACGCTCTGAAGATGAGCTCTGGTTGAGTTCGAAACGCGTCAGTGTAATGTGGTGGTGGTAATAGATGGGTTTGTGTGTTTTGTGTGTGTTCTTACAGTGGAGGTGGAGGATCTGCATGAACACACATTTCTTGCATAAACGTAGCTATCTTATGGTCGCGGGTGAGTCGGGTGAGTGTGAATTGTTTCAGTTCATTGATATGGACCACTGCAAAGTAACGCCTGATTCAATAAATTAGTACATAGGCAAAATTGTCTGTAAAAGGAGTCTCTACCAATTACTACCATTGATATGATTAAGGATGCATTAGCATATTACTCGTATTTACAGTTGATTGGCATTATACACATAATTATAATAATAAATCCATTTATTTCGGGCAACTTGGCCCTTACAATAAATACCTTACAGACTACCATACATATAATCCATAATATTTAAAACTAGTTAGGTGACCCCGTTGAGTCACCGTCCCTGCTGGGCTACTACGAAACTTGAAACTCGAAGTTCGTATCGTACGTCCCTCTCGCTCTCGTATTAAATAGTATAAGTGTCAGAGGGACCCCATGACACGAACTTCGAGTTTCGAAGTAGCCCTGCTGACGTCGCATTCATCTGCTGCATGGTGCCCCTAAACACGACGAGTTATACTGAGTGTAACTTCATACCTGCAAATCTCTTAACGACGTTATAAAACAGATTATAAATAATTAGTAAAGGGAAAAACAAGTCCAAATAAAGTACCAATACCAAAATGCAGTTATCTTTTCCAAAACTTCCCCAACATTTTTGACGTTGCCACAAGCTACTAGCTATGATAAGCTATGATAAGTACCTAATTAAATAAGATAATAAGGTCATCGACCTTACATAGAGTCAATAATCTGAGTAAGTAGGTATAATATATGCGCTCGTACCATTAGCCAAATAAGTGGTCTATAAATTTTTAAACAAGTTCCTATCAAATGGATATGTCGCTAAAGTCGAACTTTCAAGTTGACAGACACGTCTATTGGCATTATTGTTTTACGACATGCAAACGATTATCAACTTTAGGGTAGTAGACCACATATTTGGCTGATGCACAATTTTTGATTAAAACATTAAGTTGATTAACGTTTATAAAGATCGTCAGATAAAAACAAATAATGTACCTAATTATAAATGGATAATAATAATAAATAAAGTACAATATGAACTCAAAATAAAATTGCAGTGTCAAGCTAGAATTATATTTTCAAATTAAATCGATAATGAAATAAAATGTAACTATATACTTAAAAAATTTAAGTTATTAAATGTTATTGCTATCCTACTAAAGTTATAATAAAAATAAACAGAAACAACAAGCTACAGAAAAATAAGGAATATAAACTAGATAGGTAGGTATCTACATTAAAATGCCAACACAATTACAAATTCAATGTACCTACATTGAATTTATAATTGTGTTGGCATTTTAATGTAGGTACTTAGGTAAGTAACAATCAGCAACAAAGTTATTTTATGATTACAGCGAATGTGCCAAAAATATGTATACACGACTTTAATGTTCCGGCAATAAAGTCCTGTAAGTATACATATTTTTGGCACTTTGGCTGTATTCATATCTTTGTTGCTGACTGTACATACTTAAAGAGTACCTACGATAAAATGGTATAAAAGCATATCGTTATAATGCAGTAACGTAATTACTGAGAGAGGTAAATGCGAATTATGAGAGGCACCAATTATTACTACATTATTATTACATTATAATATTAAACAGTTCCTAGTATTATTTGCATTACATTAGGCCATTTAATGTTAGCATACTCTGAATTTGTTAATTTATTGGGCTGATAATGTGCGAATAACCAAATTAATGCAAAATATGTGTTGAGGATGTTGCAAAATTGCTATCAGAAAGTAGGTCAAAGGTAACTTGCCAAAGTGGGTTAAGTTATTTAATTTCATTGAAATTTTGTCATGTTTTTAATAACCGATTAGTAAAACTCTATGCATAAAATGACCTTCAGCAATTTGCCCTTATAAATTTTTTTCCCGTTATATATTTACTAGAATATGCTGATCAATTATCAACATCCAATTCATTTACTTGATTTATTTTTTTTACATAATTTTAGTCTAGAACAAAACGGGTTAAATTACTTAGAGAGATATTATTTTTCTCGTTTAAAATTGCATTTGCTGGTCTCGTACGACTAGGTACCTACTATCAGTGCCGGCTTTAGGGGGGGGGGAGGACTACGGTGGCAGGCCGGTGCTCTACGTGGCTAACAAAGCGCCGCGTGCGCCAGCTTAACCACTTAATTTGAATACCTACCTATTTTTATCGATCTTAAGGAAAACTAGACTCAGCGTATTAAACTTTGATAGGCCTTTTTTACATCATACTGACCTGTGACTTATCTCGTGGGAGTCAATATGAGTGCCTATTCCATGTCTGAACGTCCTGTAATTTTGTCGCTTGTCATGGTAATTAATCTAAAATAGACATCGACAATCCTAAGCGTCCGCGCCGAAGTAGCCAGTTAAGGCTCCTAAACGGTCGGAGTGGACCCACAGAGTACTTTATACATATACTGAAACCTACTTGTTCTCTTTTACTATGGTACCGGCCCCAACCGGCGCGCACATATTTAAGCCGCGCGATGTACTTTTGTTCGTAGTGAACTTACTTGTCCTCTTTTTAACTGACTTCAAAAAATGAGGAGGTTCTATGTTCCAATGTTTGTATTTTTTTGTTATGTATATTCATACTATACTACTATTATAATGGCTAACGTGGTCAATGACCAAGACAAAATTAAAATAAAGCACTTATTCTGTTAAAAGCACTAATCAAGTTATTTGCGAGCTACTAATATTAACTAGGCGAAGCTTACAGCTCGTATAGCATGAGGTTCTGGGTTCGAATTTTGGTAGGCTCTTGTATAAATCAGATCAATACAAATGTTTGTGCCCGGGTTTTGGTCTGCTTCTGTCTCGATGGCCATCTCACAAAACTCAATGGGTATCAATTTGGGCCCATCGATTTCGGTGCATGTGGCAAACTTAACCAGCCCAGTCCCATTTATTTATGCTGAGATTTTTTAGCACTGTACCTGTTTTAGAGCGCAATTACGTGTTTTGATTATTAAAACGCAAAAATTTCCCTTATATCAATCACTGTCACTGACATTAGAGAAAGCTCAGGGCTGTATGAGTCCGGTATATTGACTGTCGTCTTTCATAAATATTTGACCAGATGCCGCCGAAGTAGGTATAAGATATTTATAAGGAGACCCTCTTCCGGTAAAGAGTAATAGCTTCTTATATTTTAAAACTTTGAAATAAAACTATTTTCTCGACTTTTACTTATCATTCTCACATTCATTATTCATTAAATAAAATTTTGAGCAATTTTAAACTAAGCCATTACTTTCTACTTTTAATTTAAACACTTTAATTTTCACCTTCTTTAAGTGATTCTCTTTTAGTGTGAGTTTGGATAAAAATGCAAATAAGAACAGTTAACAAAAAAAAACCTTGTGTTTTTCCAAGACCATATTATTTTTTTGCTCGTAAATAGGAAGACTAAAGCATTGAATAAATACAGTCAGTCCTACTTATGCACAGTTCTGTTCTATAATAGTTAAATAGTCTAATTGCCACAACACCTCTCTCTTAATCTCTCTCTCTTAACCTATACCATTAAAATCGATCTGTCTAAACAACCTCCTTCCGTATTCCTGTACCATTCTCTATACGATTTTCGAGATAAAATCATACAAACAAGGTGATCGTAGTACAGTCAAGAGCAATGACAACGGACCGGATTACTTGTGTAGGGTTAGGCAAAAGATCAGTGGACATGGCAATCGTCTCGATAAATCGAGCAATATTAAGAGCTGGGACGTAGTTTTAGACAAGCTATACCCTATAGCTATGGGTTTAGATAAGCTATAATATTTATCTTAGAGAAAATGGTACACTTCTTGGATAGTGACTTATTCAGGTTTTACAAGCTTTTATTTAACTTGCAGTCTATTTACGTACGTACCTATGTATGAATTTGCGGGTTAATCTTGCAAGTTAATTTAGCCCACTTTCAGTGATCGGATTGACTTTAAATTTGACATACTTATGTAAATCTGGTGACTTTAAAATAATCTGGTAATGACATCCTAATGGTTCATCGAGTATCATCTCCGCAGGAGAGAACTCCTCAATGGTTAATGGCATCGACTTTAAATTAAGTACGAAAATGTAGCTTATATAACAGAAAAAATAAGTCAGCAAAAATGTTTGTATTAAAAATGACATCTTTAACATAAAGAAATATTTAATATAAGACAACTTTTTACGGTGTGAACTTTATATGTAAGTAATTGCGTATTCATTGTGTTGCATATATTTTATGTTTTAATGGCATTTATATTGCTAATTGCGTCTACATATAGAATCTTATAAACCTATTTGTTTCTTTGCAGGTAAAGGCGAGAGCATGTGGGACACATTTCTGCATAAGCATCCCGACTACACGCCGGACCGGTCTAATGCGGACGTTGCGGCAGATTCATACCACAAGTACATGGACGACGTCGCAATGATCAAGGATCTGGGTGTGGAGTACTATCGATTGTCTATATCATGGCCAAGGTACTACTTGAGTTCACGGCCATCACATTTTTTTATTTATTTCTAGCCTAGAGTGCATAGCCTTCCGGATTTTTTTTTTAAAAGTTGTAATGGTCGCAAGGAGACTTAAATATGAAAAAATAAATGAAGTATTAAGATCCCAAATGCACCTACGATTAAATGTAATTTTTGGATAAATGGCAATTTATGGAAAAAGTTCATTAACGATCTTTCCATGACCACAAAAATTAGCCTAATGATTTATTTAGTGACTGTTTTTTTTAGCAATAATTTGAATTAAAGACAGATTTGGTAAAATAGATAGGTTTATATCATTCTTTTAACAGAAAAGTTATAAATCCATTTCATATAAATTTCACTTACATTGTAATTTAAATGAGATCGATCCATTTCATCTTTCGGGTAAGGCCGCGAATTTTGACCAATTTGGACGTTTCAAATTTGGAACGCTGATAAAAAAAAACTGATAACACCTAGAGGTTTAATTTTTTTTTATTATATGACACGATATAAACTCTCAAGGTCGCAAATGAGATAATTGATTTAAACCCTTTTAAAAAAATAATAAAAATATATATTCCGTCCAAAACGTAACGAAAATTGACTATTTTTTTTGACCACGAGTACTTAATACCTTATTTTTTCATGCTATTTAACTTCTCATGATCATGATTTTGTTTAAACAAAATTTTATGATATAACGATAGTCCTACCGATTGCGGAATCATGATAATCAAATAATTTTCATGTTTTATATTTATTTCTTTTCACGTGCCAAAAAACCACGTTTTCGTTACGAATACTTAGGTGACGCTTAATTAAGCTACCTTTAACGCCAATTTCGGTAGAAATTTGTTTTTGTACACTGGCAACTAATACTCTAATAGGGCAACATCGATGAGATAAATAAATCTCATCAGTTTGTTGACAAACAGCCATAAAAGTGACGCGGAGGTTTTTTTTCGAAAAAACGTCGAAAGTGCTTGTTCGATTTTAAGGGTAAGTAGTGATTATTTTTAACTGGTTGTTTTTTCATACGATAGGGTAATCTTTTCCATGTAAGTGGCATGTGTTATTATGTTCAAAATGTCGTTATTCACCATGATAAACGATTTTTTGTATAAAATACGTTACACTTTCGTTACGATTACGTTACATTTTTACAAAATGCTACGTATTTTGTACATAACGTAACGAAAAAATGTGGTAAAGGAAGTTCACACAGAAAAATTCTAACTTACACCAGTTTATTATTAGGTTTCCAATGACTGCACGCACAGTAAGTTAGATATTTTGAAGTTAAATAAATTTTAATCTGTAGGTGCAGGGATCGGCACAAGAGAATTGTGGCGAGTTCTGTGTTCACGTCCTGCTACATGCATAGCGTATTTAAAGTGAGAGACAAACGGAGAGATTCACTTACCTACTTAGTTCATTTGTTACCTAAACTTAATAATCATAATAATTTTATTAAAAAACATCTTTTTACATTGTCCACTTAACTAAGATACTACTTCCTAAATTGGTAAAACCTGTGATTTAGGGTTTTGCCATTCTTTGAGGTATTTAATAGCTTGTACAGTCGAAGTCACAAGCATGCTCACAACTAGGTGGTAGGACCTTGTGCAAGGTCCGCCCGGATTGCTACCACCATCTTCCTCGCTAATCCTGCCGTGAAGCAGCAGTGCTTGCACTGTTGTGTTTCGGCGTGGTGAGTAAGACAGCCGTGAATTACTGGCACGTGAGGTATCCCATCATAGGCCTCTAGGTTGCAACGCGTCTGCAATACCCTGGCGTTGCAGATTTTTATGGGCGTGGTGATCTCTTACTCATTTGATCGTTTGCCATCCAGTCGAATAAAAAAAAACCACATCCAAATTCGTTATGCTTATAAATGTGCACCTTATTGTCAGTGTTTAGAGAGGCATGTAAAGATACACTTTTGGAAAGATGTTCGTCAACTAGAGGGTACTTCTACTTCCACATTCTCATGTTAGCTCTATAGATCTCATATAGGACAGATTTAAAATCAGTATCGTCAGAAAGTTCTAGTAAAACTAAAAACTTCACTTTATTACATGACATGTATTTTTTTCATACATACGTTATCTAATGGGAATTTTACCAGTTTGATCTAGGCTTTATAAAAATTTGCGTTACGTTTTATGGTAACGTCACGTATTTTTTTATGTTATTTCTATGTCACATTGGTAAAAAATTCGCGGCCTTACCCTTCATACGGTAGCTATATTTTGCTCAACAAAAATACCTAAATACACCTAATTTCGAATAGTTTTCTCTATAAATTAATTATGAATAAATGTAAAGTGCAACTAACGTCATGACGTGTTGTATTCAATAAAAAGCTAACCTTATAACAAGCAATTCAGTTTCACCGGCCAACCGATTTCAACAATGGCAAATTTATTCGCACAGGTTGCTGCCAAACGGCACGGACAACAACATAAGCAAAGCTGGCGTGAGATACTATCGCAAACTGATAAAGGAGCTCCAGAGTGCTAACATAACGCCGGTTGTTACTTTATTCCACTGGGACCTGCCAACACCTCTCATGGATTTGGGCGGTTGGGCTAATCCTATCATGGTGAATTACTTTAGAGATTACGCGAGGGTTGCCTTCAACCTGTTTGGTGACGTGGTTAAGATATGGACCACTATGAATGAGCCGCATCAGCACTGTTATAACGTAAGTTTATTCATGACATGAGGATTTTATTACAACTATATTCACGTCTCTTTTTACGGTTTGGCTATCCAAGTCGTAGCTTTTTTCAGATTCCACAAATGAGACGATTAATACTAGATGTAGCTTTATTTGTGAGATTCCATAGTATGTTAGGTATGTAATTATGTTAAACAACAACAATAACCGAATACAAGAACGTTACTTTTTTACACTAAATTAGCTTTCAAAAGAGGCTGTTTTTTGTCATGTCTTACTGAGCATTTGTTTACCAAATCCTACTCATATTATAAATATGGAAGTTTGTGAGTATGTTAAGTGTTTGTTACCCTTTAAAGCTAAAACGGCGGGACAAATTCATATGAACTTTGGAATGCAGATAGCTTGATATGGAATATGACATAGGCTACTTTTAATACGTTGTCAATGATATAATTTTTGGGAATTCTTATTGGATTTTTAGCGAAATCTCCGAATTTAAATTCAACTGCTAAATGTAATAGTTTGAGCTGTGGATTAGCCATTAGGCTATAGTCTACATTAATAATATGATATGTTTTGTGAAATAATAATCATTATCAGCTCCGGATATTTTGACGTCACTACTTACATCACCATAATGTGTTAAAACAAGCGGGAACGGCTTACTTTGAATCATTTGAAACTGTTATACGAACACCTTAGCGATATAAAATTATGAGATATTTGATCAAGATCAGATTAACATTCAAGGCGGTCATGCAAGCCCGCTTAAGATTATATCATTAGCAGATTAAAAAGTAATTGCCCTTCTGAATATTATTATTGGCGATCGAATCCATTCATAAATTACATGGGTACGACCATTTGTTCCAAATTAGGGCTCTCGAATTAACGGCAGCGCACGCTTTGTGCTTTCTAAGTTACGAGCCCTTAACATAGCTGGAACGGCCGCATCGAAATTTATGCTCGAATGTTTAAAACGCCTACATAATTTCTGTGTATTTAAGACCGGTTAACGCAGTAACGACATGAAATGCAATAAACAAACAGTAATAGGTACCTACTAAACATGACATTCGATTAAATAAATGAACGGCGCCAAATTACGTAGTTGCGTTTTTACAAGCTTTTATTTAGTTTCACCTGTCCCGTTGTCTGTTTGTCGGTCTGTGATCAATCTTGCAAGTTAAATTCGACCCACTTCCAGTAGTTAGATTTAGAGGTACCTTTATATTTGTAGGTAAGTAAGTACTTTTTTTGTCATGAACTTTAAACCTAAAATTGCTAAAAGTGGCTCCGAAGCGGTAACGTTTCGTGTGCTCTGCCTACCCCATTTGGGAATACAGGCGTGATGTTTGTGTGTGTGTGTGTGGTGTAATTATGTAAATACAATAATCTGGTAGTGACATCCTGGTAGTTAGGCCAGAATCGTCTCAACAGGATGGAACCCTTTAATGGTTAATGGCATCGACTTGAAATTGGTATGCAAAGTAGTTTGGGTGACAAAAGTACAGTCTAAAAAAGGACAGTCAGCTAAAAAAGCTTGTATTAAAAATAAATCTTTTACCCAAAACTTATTGATGGAAAAATTTAACTACAATTTAAGCTTTTATTTAACGCGCTATGTTAGTGTGGTACAAATTTCTCAAATTGAATTTATCCCAATTTCATTGGTCAGATTGGCTAAAAATTTCCTAAAAAAAATCAGGGTAACTGTTTGTTTTAAGAACTAATTTCTCTTTTTCTGTAGTCTCGTGTCCTAACATTTTTTTGATGGAAACGGATAAACTCTTTGTAAACACTACCAAAATAGCTTTATTTACATAATATTTTATTTGTTTTTGCAATAATCAGGTAGAAAAACAACACAAAAATTGTGTACTAGTTTCACTTGGCCTCCAAGACAGGTATTTACCTAGTTTGGGGTCAGAATATTTGACTACTCTCTCGACTTCTCTGTAGAAACCTTCCATACTTATTGAGCAATGTATTTTGATTAAAGTTGATTTGTACCATATTTTTTTTTTATTTTTTTTTTATTTTTATTTTAGGGTTATGGAAGCGATTATTTTGCACCCGCAATAAAATCTCATGGAGTAGGAGAATACTTATGCATCCATTACATATTGTTAGCACACGCCGCAGCCTATCATCTTTATGATCAAGAATTTAAACCCAATCAAAAAGGTATGATTCTTATAAATATATCGAAAATACAAACTGAGACATGGACAATCTAATCTAATCTACACAAAAAGAGACCAGCGCTGGGAATCGAACCCAGGTCCTCAGCAATCCGTGCTGCGTGTTATGACCCCTACACCACCGCTGGACAAGAGTCTAGACACAAATTTCTCCTATGCATGAATATCTCAAGTTGCTTTTTTCTACTACGCTACTTAAGCAGCAGCACTTGCTTGTTTTGCTTTTGGAGTTGAAATAAAAAATACAAAAAGACTCCAAAAAACCAATCATAATCTTATAAATATACTATAATATCAACATTACTTAAATAAATATTTGTCAGATATTAATGACTTTACCTACTATTTACTAAACAAATAAGTTTGTCAGAATACACGCTATAATATACGATCGTATATAAAAATCCAGCGCCAGGAGAGTCCTGCTTCTAAGCAAAATGTGCGCAATGTGGGGTCATTTAATATTAGGTAGTTGGGATCCCCTTCATTTTTAATTTAATTTTATTTACATTTTTTGTTGTTGCAAAGATAATAAAAATAAACATCACATAAATTTCAGCTGTATCTATAATGGCTCTCAAAATACAGTTTTTTGACAGACAGACAGACATACGAGTACACAGTCAAATAGACATAGAGATGGATGATGCGGCGACATTAATAGGGTTCAATATGTCATCCTTGAAATATCAATTACTCTGTTATTTACTTCGCAAACACAATATTCGTGATTGTGAAGTTATCGTTTTAAATAATAGATACGGTTTTTTTTTGCAAATCAATGCCTAAATAAATCAATTTCTTCACCCACATTTGTAGCAAATCTAACATTCTCTGAAATCATCAATTTCAATGTGTAATTGGTTGCAGGTAAAGTTGGAATAACGCTGGATGCCTTTTGGGCCAAACCAAAGAATAACTCCAAAGCAGAAGACATAGAAGCAGCCGAAAGATATTTACAAATGCATGTCGGTAAAAATCTGTGCTCTCATGTTATAATTATAGGTATTCATGTGAGATCACTAATTAAAATTAGTATTTTTTAATAGCTAGGACTTTTCGCGCATCCAATCTACTCCAAGGAAGGTGATTATCCTGATATTGCACGTAAAAGAGTTGATTCCATAAGTCTACATGAAGGGTACACCAGATCACGGCTTCCTACATTTTCGCCAGAAGAGGTTTGTAGAATATTGCCAAGTATAGTTATTGTTATTTAACTCATCATCACTTAGAACGCCACAATGAGACAACTCGCCAGTTGCATCCACCGGTTGACCGTAACTCTCACGATGTCATCAAGCACCTATTAAGAAGCCGGCCAACGCTTCGTCTTCCGGTTCATGGTCGCCAATCGAGGACTTCTTTCTTCCAACGGTTATCTGTTCTTCGAGCGATGATGGCCTACCCATTGCTACTTCAACTTGCACAATTATTCGAGCTATATCGGTGATTTTATTTCTTCGGCAAATTTCCGTATATTTCGCATTCTGCCGTGTAAAGAAACTCCGAGCATAGCTCTAGTTATTTAACTAGTGCCCTCAATTTTGCCTGCAACTCCACGGGAATTTTGAATTTTTCTGGATGGAAAAGTAGAGTTAATATATTCGTATTAGAACATATTTTTTAGAATCACGTCAATAGTTCCCTAGAAATTAATGAGCAAAGCTCACGTTATTTTCTTTAGAGCTATAAAAGTGTTTTAAAATTAATTTGAAATATTTCACTAGGTGTTTGGGTTAGTCTGCCTGATACCCCTGACAATGTGCTTCAGAATGTTTGATATCGGTTGACAAATGTTTTCATGAATTGATCGAAGTTCAAGTGCACTATGCACAAGAGACTACTATTTAGTTCATTAAAATTGAAAATGCAGTCAAATTAACCCAACTATTTACAGAATGTTATAACGTCAAGAGCCGTGGGCCGTGGTAACGTAGTGGTTTGACTTATTATGATATCAAAGGATTTTGGGTTCAAGCTCGGGTTCGCACCTCTGAGTTTTTTTTTTTAATTTATGTGCAAAATTACATTTAACATTAGCCTTTTGGTGAAGGAAACATCGTGAGAGAGATTTGCGCACACCTCAAAAGCATGAGAGCTAAAAAGCCCCAAGCTATTCAGGAGGCGTGTGTGGCTAGCCAGTGGAACGTATACAGACTGGAAGTGATGTCAACTGTTGACATATGTTCATAATTATGATGTTAGTTTAACTACTCTTTCACGTTTCCAAAAAAAAAGATGGACTGGAGCAGTCACAATGGTTGCACATCGCTACCATTAAATAGTTTTAGTTTATGGTTCTCTACAAACTATCGCCTAAATCTATAATGGTTAAATCCAAAGACATTATTTAATTACCATTTCATTTCTAGGTAAATGCTTTAAGGGGCAGTTCTGACTTCTTTGGATTAAATCACTACACGACGTTTTTAATGTCGCCATCGAGCTGGGAGAAGACGTGGTTAATACCATCATTGGACTCGGATACTGGCGTCAAATTAGAGCAAGATGCAAAGTGGATCAAACCTGGAGCTGAGTGGTTTTCGGTAAGTTCATGGCCCTTTTTAATCAATTTAACAAATACTTGTTTCAATTTTAGAGACTAATTGCACCTACGTCAAGCGTCTGCGTAGCGTCTGCTACCTTTATACTATTCGTTTTTTTTTTCTCCATCTAATGTATTTTTGTGTGTATCGAATATGTGTAAAAAAATGTTTTTCTCTCTCTCTCTCTCTCTCTCTCTACGTTTTATTCCTTCTGGGTGCTAGGAACTAGGATCCCATATAAAATTTGATAAGACATTGTAACTATACGTACTATACGTACGAGTATGTGAATAGCAGACTATTTTCGTTCATGGTTACAGGCAAATATCTAGATAAAGCTATACGTATTTTAATTCCATTAAGTTTAAGACCAAGAATAAACACTCCATTCTTCACTCGTATCATACCCCGACTAAATAGAATTTCCCAGAATTGTTAACGCTCTGTTGCTAGCCGACATAAAGGAATTTATTTCTGAGCGTCGAAATTAGGTACAAGCGTAGGCGCGCGTGAACTAAGACAGTGTATTCTTCTTGTAATTAGGAAAAAACAAATTAACTATACCGATTTGGTAGGACATAAATAATACTGACGTATTTATGTCATACTTACAGTTGTTAATTCGTTGTTTAGTTCTCACAGCATATAAATAACACGAACGTACGTCATCATCATCATCGTAAATGTCAGCCATAAGACGTCCACTGTTGGACATTGGCCTCCCTTACTTAGGTAGGAAGCAGCCTGCATCAACCTTGAACCCACAGCTTTACTAGGTCACCCGTCCATCTCGTTCATCTCGTCAATACGTAAAACAACAATATTTGATATTATATGTCATATATTGAATTACTTCTACGATTTTGCATGTCATTATGCATAGCCTTTGTTATGAAACAAAAATTGTATCCTAAGCTTCATTTTAAAGATTTGCTGAACCATTGAGGTTATCATTATCGAAGTTAAGTTCTAAATATTTTGAACAATCAAGTCTGCAAACAATGTAAGTTGTTTTTACCAAAATACCTATGCGAATGCTTGCATAGCTCCACACTAAATCCAAATATTTGTCAATCACAAAGTCAAACTTTAGTTTAATCTCTGTGTTTACGATCGTTAAGTATGGAAATTTTGTTATTTATGTTAACAAGTTTTGGCATTTGCCCGAAGGCAGCAAACTTGTGCGGCAAATTTAATATGAAAAATATTTTCCTCGTACAATAAACCCTAATTTTATATTGATAAAAGTGAAAGAAATTACATACCGTTGACTTATTCACGACGAGATAACAGTGTGTTATGAAGCAATAAACGCACACAACACAAATTTATTTAGAAGAAGATAAAGAAACTACCAAGTACTTTTCAACAAAATATATATTTTTAATTCAATGACATCAGTTTGATGGGTGATAACGGGACAATTTATACCAATTGATCTGAGGTCTTAGGCCGCTTGTAGTTAGTTAATTTTCACTGGACAACGGACTTTTTTTTGCCGGACTTGCGGTCTTGTATGGCTTACAATGAATGTGTATACATGCACTGGACACTTGTCCGGCGACTTAGCCATACAACACCGCAAGTCCGGCAAAAAAAACGGTCCGTTGTCGGTGAAACAACGGACGTCTACAAGTGGCCTTGTCTTTATTAATCACACTTGGAATCTCATTCCATTTTCTTACACGCGGTATAAGACG